>NW_026926855.1:0-29537 GCF_032062105.1 Saccostrea cuccullata | reverse complement strand
AAGAGGAATGAAAATGTTTGATTTGAAAATGTCAAACAACAATCAAAATACATCCTCTATAACTCCTTTATACATGTACTACATTGATGTCCTAACTTTAAATTAACAACAAGTGGCCCGAAGTGGGGCCATATGAGATGGTAAAACTTTAAGCAATACAATATTTAAAACTAGAGGTACTGTGAGCTCACGAAATGATACCCCCCGCCTCCATATACTAGTTAAGTTTTAATGGCAAAGTCCATGTTTTGCTGTGGCCGGAAAACCCAAAATATGTGTCGGATCAAAAAGTATAATAGGAGGTGCACAATTGCAATATGTAATAAAGATTCTGTGAAAGTTTCATCAAATTTCATTCAGTGGTATGAGAGGAGTTGCAGATAAAAGATGGGTACCCCAAAGCGTAACAGACTGACGGAATTAACGATTACTATATACCCTCCCGCTTTTCAAGCGGGGGGTATAAATATAAGATATAAATTTACTACCACAAAATGCATACATTGTATGTTATACAAACTTTCCTTTGGATTCATCATAATTGAATGCAGTATTAAGAATTCCTTGGAGGGAGGAGAGGGTCAAATTTAAATTTACCCCTTATCTCAGAATACAAGAAACTTTGTACACGTAGAATGTTTTGCTTTAAAAATGGTTTTGAATCTTCAAACCATGCTAAGAGGCTTGTATCATTTATGTCAGATTATTATAGCATAGGATGTCCTACCTGGTTTCAGACAGTAATAGCGTCTTGTTGATAAAATCCTCCCTTGTTACTTTGATCATGTGGTATTTGTGTTGTCTACCTGTCAGGTATTTTACTTCCTGGTTTGTATGTACTGGGGATTTAAATGTATTTACCTTTTATGTTTCTAATGGGAAATGGATCAATAAATTTTAGAATGAGAATTATAAGTATACAGGCTCTTGAATAAATTTTATAACAATTTTTATACTTATAGTTACAAGCATATTGTACTTTAGATTCTTGTTTTTACTTCAATTATTTAAAATGTTTTGCTATCATTGCAAACACCACAGATGACTTCTAATGTCATATCATGCTAATACACATTAGTATGTAAGACCAGATTAAGGAATTTTGATTTTATAGCAGTCATATGTTTTGGGGTGATTTTTTTTAATTATAATTTTTGTTGCATGTAGAAGGATATGGATAAATTATAAACTTATAAGACCTAAATTTTCTAAAAACATCAAAGGACATGGAATCACACCGGTGATTGATTGATTGTATGATGTTTGACATCCCTCTCAAAAATTTTCACTCATATGGAGATGCCACGTACCACTTGTCGGTGGAGAGCTGCAAATTTTGTTGTATGCTCTGCACTCAGGGCCAGTGAGCTGTGAGGGATTTTTTTTTTTTTTGAAAAATTGAAAAACATGACATAAAAATTATTGCATTAGAAGATTTCAAGCTTCAAATTAAGACTTTCTGAAATAAAATTATAAATTAAAGATTTATCCTTCCTGTCTGAGGATTGGATATCATTAAATTTTAGTGCCTCAATCATTTGATTTTTTTTTTTTGGACTTTGTACAGAAGATTGAAGTTTACTACATGTAATACAGAATTCTGAATTTTTGGCAATGCAGATATCAGATTTCTTTTTTGAGAAATATGCCTCCTAGTTTTGCTAAAAAAAAATATTTTGGACATTTATTACCGGTAAGTGTATAAACAAAATTGATAATTTTGAAATATTCTGCTATCACCTGCATACAGTGGTTTCATCATTTGATACTCAAGAACACATTCTGAGTTCAATCAATGTTTAAACTTAGACAGCTACTGTCAGATAAGTTGATGTTACAAGTATTCTCAGCCTTTTGAGTCAGCATTAATATTACTGAAAACAGCAACCTTACATTGGCTTTGCTGGTTATCCATCATAACCACTATATTGTATGTGCACATAATCAGGATAAAATTGAGTGTAAAACATGAAATACTTAACTGTATTCATCTCAAACATTATATAATATCAATATTTTAAAATAGAGTATCTATAATTATTTTGTAGATGGAGATTACTCCCAGGCCATAACCTACTACACACAGGCGATAGAACTCAACCCCTACATGGCGGCTTATTACGGCAACCGCAGCTTTGCTCATCTCCGGACCGAGAGTTTTGGTTACGCGCTGAGTGACGCCTCCAAAGCTTTACAGATAGACAGAAATTATGTCAAGGTATTGTATCACTGTCTTGAGATCTTTGTTCTCAATACGTTATATCGCGACTACCTATGAGTACCTCACAGTTATCTAACTTACTGCCACTCTTTTGCTGGGGAGTCGAGAAAAGTCTACATTTCTGGGGGCAAATGACACAGTAGTGACAATCGAATGATTCGAACAATTTATTGCCGAAATCATGATGTTTTGCCAGATATTGAACTCCAAATAGTAGATTATGAATTAAGGAAAGTTTAGAATATTTTGTCTGCTTAAAAATGTGACGATTTTCAAAGAAAATTTAACGAGATCAAAAATATGTTAGACTGGTTCAGCGATTGTTTAGCGAGGTATTCCACCAGGATTTTTTACTTATCTGTCCTTATAAATCCTACAATGATCGATCTTGCATTGTATTGAAAAGGACGTTGCCCCCACCCAACAGACGATTCCTACCTCCTTTGCAAGAGAGTTTCGCTAAGTTAAGTAATCGCGATATCAAGTATTGAAAGTGTCTCAAGATTTTTGTCAGAGTTATTCAATGCTTTATTTTATATTTTGACAGGCCTACTATAGGCGGGCTTCGGCCAATATGGCTCTGGGGAAATTCAAAGTTGCTCTCAAAGATTTTGAATCGGTAAGAATTGTAACTGAGGCCTAATCAAATTAATCAAATTTCTTTGAAACTTGTTTTGGATAATTTTCCAAACTTCACTAGCAGAGCACTTGCTTTGTGTGAATGAAGTCTTAGGTTCAAACCCAAGGAGAGGCAAATTATATGCTGTAAAATTTATTATAAATCATATTGATTTTTCAATCCTAGTTATACAATTTCTTGTATTTAATTGAAATGTTTCTACAATAAGGTGATAAAAGTGCGGCCAAATGACAAAGATGCGAAAGCTAAGTACAGCGAGTGTAAGAAAATTGTCCAGATGCAGGCTTTTCAGAGAGCGATAGCTGTGGAAGAAAATCATAAATCTGTGGCCGACAGCATTGATCTGGGCTCCATGAGTATGTATTAATATGTACACCATAGATGTACAGTGTACATTGTTTAAGCTTTGAATTAATATTTTTGGATGTCTTCGGTCCAATAACACACCTTGCCGTGACAACAAATTTAATACCGTGTGTCAGCGCGGTATGATAATTTGTCGGCACGGCCAGGTGTGTTATAGGACCCAAGACATCCAAAAATATTAATTCAATACTGATATTTACATTCTTTAATTTTACTTTATCATATTTTCTTATTTTGTTAATCATCTTGAATGTGAATTTAGTGCCCTTCAAAACTGCCGAGGTTAATAGATGTAATAGCCGTTTTTGAAATCAAATGACTTTAAATGACATTTCAAAGTTATAAATAACGCAAACAAACATTGCGAGGAAAATAAGTGACAAATTAATTCCTAATGCACATTACATTTATTTTTTACATTAATTTTTCGAACATGCATTCTCTGTAAGCACCAAAAAATAGATTCTTACAACCAAGTCTAGTCGTTTAAATATTTATTATCATTTAACATGCATTCTCTGTAAGCACCAAAAAATCTTGGAAACGACATGTCTCCGATTTTGATGAAATTTGCACCACAGGTGCACCTTGGTACAAAACCAGCAAATATGGTGTTAGAAGTTTCCCACGTGCACCCGGTTGCCATGGAGACGGATCCATTGAATTTGGCCATTTTCGGCCATTTTTGACCAAACAAAAGCATGAAAATTGAGGAAATATGAATGCATTTTTATCTTTATGTAGTGAACTCAAATATAAATCTTTGTATCATAAGAAAACATCAACTGTTAAAGAATACAGGGCATATAACCAGTTATTCCAGAATTGACCCCACTCTTAGAAAATGGTTCGGCAAAATAGCATAGTTTCTCAAAATGTGAAAAATGGAAAATTTGGCATTTTTTGAGAAATTTAAGGTTAAATAAAAAAAATTGTCTACGGAAATTTTTCAAATCATATGCGTGTCGTCAAACGTCAGTATTAGTAGTGTCCCCTCATGAAAAAATTGGAGTGGGATCTCAATGCTATTTTTAGTAACATGTATCTAAAAATAGACATATTTCAGAAAAATCCAAAAAATGAAATTTGGGCAGAGTTTTAGATGCCATTGCTAGGTAATTATGAAATATACTGTAAAAGTCAATGTGCTAATGTCAGAGACTGGACACCAATAACTACCATGCATATTATTTTCAGGGATTTCCGTTTTCTATTTATAGCTTCAAATGCCTAAATATAGACATGTCTCATAAAATGATGAAAAATGTCAATTTTTCCTCATTTTGAAGCTCCACTGAATCATAAATAATAAAAATATGGATCTCTCCAATATTTCATCAATAAGAACAAGGAATAGTATAATATCTCACAAATTATTGAGGACAGGCTCTCATCTCTATAAATAGTACAAATGTCTAAAAATAGACACATATGAAATTAACTGTTTAATGTTGATTTTCCACTAATTCTCAAATTAGAGATGGGAAATTTACCAACTTACTGTCACTAACTGTAACTGATATTATGTGACTGACAAGAACAAAAGAACATTCAATGGAATGCAGCATGATAAGCAGAGGTTTCCATTTCTATTTATAGTAACACATGTTTAAAAATAGACGTAATGCAAAATATCGTGAAAATGTCGTTTTTTGTACTTTTTTCTAAAATTTTGGATGAAAAATTGCTGACTATCTGTTTTTAATTGCTATTGGCATATGGTGACCAACAAGTAAAAGAAAGCCTTATATCAAATACAGAATGAGAAGCAGAGGTTTCCATTTCTATTTATAGTAACACATGTTTGAAAATAGACGTACTGCAAAATATCAGAAAAATGTAGTTTTTTGTACTTTTTTCTCACATTTTGGATGAACAATTGCAGACTATATGTTTTTAACTGCTAATTGGCATATGGTGACCAACAAGTAAAAGAAAGCATATACGAAATACAGAATGAGAAGCAGAGGTTTCCATTTCTATTTATAGTAAAACATGTTTTAAAAATAGACGTGTTGCAAAATATCGGAAAAATGTAGTTTTTTGTACTTTTTTCTAAATTTTTGGATGAATAATTGCTGACTATCTGTATTTAACTGCTATTGGCATATAGTGACCAACAAGTAAAAGAAAGCATTATATCACATACAGAATGAGAAGCAGAGGTTTACATTTCTATTTATAGTAACATGTGTTTAAAAATAGACTTACTGTAAACTATCAGAGAAATGTTATTTTTTGTACTTTTTTCTAAAATTTTGGATGAATAATTGCTGACTGTCTGTTTTTAACTGCTATTGGCATATGGTGACCAACAAGTAAAAGAAAGCCTTATATCAAATACAGAATGAGAAGCAGAGGTTTCCATTTCTATTTATAGTAACATGAGTTTAAAAATAGACATACTGTAAAGGATCGGAAAAATGTAGTTTTTTGTACTTTTTTGCACATTTTGGATTTGCAATTGCAGACAATATGTTTTTACTGCTATTGGCATTCAGTGACCAACAAGAAAAAGAAAGCATATACGAAATACAGAATGTGAAGCAGAGGTTTCTATTTCTATTTCTAGTAACATGAGTTTAAAAATAGAAATACTGTAAACTATCGGAAAAATGTAGTTTTTTGTACTTTTTTCACATTTTGGATGAGCAATTGCAGACAATATGTTTTTACTGCTATTGACATTCAGTGACCAACAAGTAAAAGAAAGCATATACGAAATACAGAATGTGAAGCAGAGGTTTCTATTTCTATTTATAGTAACACATGTTTGAAAATAGACATGCTGCAAATTCTCGAGAAAATGTAGACTTTCGCACTTTTTTTCTAACATCAGGGATGGTCAAAGTGCAGACAAACGGCTTTTATTTGTTATTGACAGAATGTGACTAACGAGTATGAAAAAGCTTTAGCTAAAGTGTATAAGAATAATGTTTAAGGGTATTTTTACTTTTCTGCCTATAGTAACACATATTTATAAATAATCAGGAAAATAAAGAATCATTCGTTTTTCTCAAATTAGGGATATGAAATTTGCAGTTAAACTTTCATTAGCTGTAACTGACAAGGCTAATTGTATTCGGCGCGCCAGCGCGTCCACCTCATTCCAATACATATATCACAAAAGTATGTTCTCCCTGCATTAAAACACTCAAATGACAGCGATTTTCTTTATAAATTAAGCATTATCGTTTATATTCAGGTCGACAGCCCAAGCCCGATTGAAATTTTTTTGTTAGGTGGATCCAGGAAATTTTCCCTAGGAGCCGGTGTCTCAAATCACTATGTCAGTTTAAACTAGAACTGTCCAAACGGGACTAAATACCCCCGCTGGGTTTTTCAGAGGTGCTAAATCATGAATATTTAATGGATCTTATTCTAAGAGAAGAGAGAAATGCTAAAACATTTTTAATGCAAATGTAATTGCTCATAATATTTTCATAAATGAAACGAAGGCGCATCCTAATAAAAAAAAAACCAGACTAAATATACGGACCAGACACGAATTATGAACTTTTTCTGTCAGTGACCTTGAACTTGCATTAATGGCCTTGGATCAAAGTCATGACAGAAAATCAGGTAATAAGCAATGTTTGTGTGAAGTAGTAGATTCAGGTTTAGCCATAAAAAAGATATGGACCAGACACAAATAATTTTTTTTTTCAAGTGACCTTGAACTTCCCCAAATGACCTTGCGTCAAGGTCATGACACACTCTTAGGTCATGAGCAGTCTGTGTGTGAAATGAGATCCTACCAAGTTCATCCATAAGAAAGATATGGAGCGAACACGATTATGAAATTTTTCTTCAGTGACCTTGAACTTCCCAAAATGACCTTGGTTCAAGGTCATGACACACCCTTAAGTCATGGGCAGTAAATGGAACCTACCAAGTTTATCCATAAGAAAGATTTGGACAATCTTTGAAATTTTTCTTCAAGTGAAATTCCCTAAATAACCTTGGAACCTACACAAGTTTATCACCAAGTTTATCATAAGAAAGATCTGGACCGGACACGAATTATAAAATTTTTCTTCCAGTGACCTTGAAGTTCCCCAAATGACCCTGGGTCAAGGTCATGACACACACTTAGGTCATGGGCAATCTTTGTGTGGAGTAGTAGATTCTAATGTTCCTCATTAAGGAAGATATGGATCGGACACTTTTGCACAGACAGATGGACAGATGGACAGCTAGACAGACGGACAAGCTGATTCTTATATACCCCCAAACTTCGTTTGGGGGGGGGGGTGTATAATAAAGTTGAATATTCCAGGGATCCAGATCCCCTTTGATCCATGCATGCCTTACCACAATTTGTTCAAAAGTAATCTGAAATTTGCCCAAATCTTTTGAGTTGGCCTACTTTCGATTCCTCTCTCTCTATACATGCATGTATATATTTCTCTAGACTTAAACTAAAGCATTTAAAAATATTTGTTGTTTTGGTTTTTATAAATTTATTTTACGTATAAACATACATGTAGGTGTTGGAACGGGGGGTCAAAGATAGACATCACATCACATAGGTAATAAATAATGGGGAGTAGATTTAGCCCCCCCCCCCTCTCAGCAGGCATTTTGCAGTGTAATCGAATAAGGATAAGTGGTAGTGTTTTTAAAAAAAGGTACTGAAAGAAGATCAATCCTCCTCACATGAAATAGGATTTCATGTTTGGACCCCCCTCTTCACTTTTAATTTCCTTCTGACATGAATGTAACAAAGTATTTTGTTATGACCCTAGAGTTTTATCTCCTTTTTAAAGACTTGATTTTCATGGCAATAAGCTCTAGGGTCATAACAAAATTGAACTTCTTTCAGTACCATTTTTTCTTTCTTTCTTGAGCCACCTCCTCCTAGGGAAAATTTTCTGGATCCACCTAACAAAAAAATTTCAATCGGACTTGGGCTGTCGACCTGAATATAAACGATAATGCTTAATTTATAAAGAAAATCGCTGTCATTTGAGTGTTTTAATGCAGGGAGAACATACTTTTGTGATATATGTATTGGAACGAGGTGGACGCGCTGGCGCGCCGAATACAATTAGCCATGTCAGTTACAGCTAATGAAAGTTTGACTGCAAAGTTCATATCTCTAATTTGAGAAAAACAAAATCAATGATTCTTTATTTTCCTGATTATTTATAAATATGTGTTACTATAGGCAGAAATGTAAAAATACCCTTAAACATTATTCTTATACACTTTAGCTAAAGCTTTTTCATACTCGTTAGTCACATTCTGTCAATAACAAATAAAAGCCGTTTGTCTGCACTTTGACCATCCCTGATGTTAGAAAAAAAGTGCGAAAGTCTACATTTTCTCGAGAATTTGCAGCATGTCTATTTTCAAACATGTGTTACTATAAATAGAAATAGAAACCTCTGCTTCACATTCTGTATTTCATATATGCTTTCTTTTACTTGTTGGTCACTGAATGCCAATAGCAGTATAAAGATATTGTCTGCAATTGCTCATCCAAAATGTGAAAAAAGTACAAAAAACTACATTTTTCCGATAGTTTACAGTATTTCTATTTTTAAACGCATGTTACTATAAATAGAAATGGAAACCTCTGCTTCACATTCTGTATTTCGTATATGCTTTCTTTTTCTTGTTGGTCACTGAATGCCAATAGCAGTAAAAACATATTGTCTGCAATTGCTCATCCAAAATGTGAAAAAAAGTACAAAAAACTACATTTTTCCGATAGTTTACAGTATGTCTATTTTTAAACTCATGTTACTATAAATAGAAATGGAAACCTCTGCTTCTCATTCTGTATTTGATATAAGGCTTTCTTTTACTTGTTGGTCACCATATGCCAATAGCAGTTAAAAACAGACAGTCAGCAATTATTCATCCAAAATTTTAGAAAAAAGTACAAAAAATGACATTTCTCTGATAGTTTACAGTAAGTCTATTTTTAAACATATTTTACTACATGTATCAATAGAATTGGAAACCTCTGCTTCTCATTTTGTATTTGATATAATGCTTTCTTTTACTTGTTGGTCACTATATGCCAATAGCAGTAAAATACAGATAGTCAGCAATTATTCATCCAAAAATTTAGAAAAAAGTACAAAAAGTGACATTTTTCCGATATTTTGCATCACGTCTATTTTTAAAACATGTGTTACTATAAATAGAATTGGAAACCTCTGCTTCTCTTTCTGTATTTCGTATATGCTTTCTTTTACTTGTTGGTCACCATATGCCACGTAGCAGTTTAAAACATATAGTCTGCAATTGTTCATCCAAAATGTGAGAAAAAAGTACCAAAAAAAGCTACGTTTTTCTGATATTTTGCAGTACGTCTATTTTCAAACATGTGTTACTATAAATAGAAATGGAAACCTCTGCTTCTCATTCTGTTTTTGATATAAGGCTTTCATTTACTTGTTGGTCACCATTAGGCATATGCCAATAGCAATTAAAAACAGATAGTCAGCAATTATTCATCCAAAATTTTAGAAAAAAGTACAAAAAATGACATTTCTCTGATAGTTTACAGTAAGTCTATTTTTAAACACATTTTACTACATGTATAAATAGAATTGGAAACCTCTGCTTCTCATTTTGTATTTGATATAATGCTTTCTTTTACTTGTTGGTCACTATATGCCAATAGCAGTAAAATACAGATAGTCAGCAATTATTCATCCAAAAATTTAGAAAAAAGTACAAAAAGTGACATTTTTCCGATATTTTGCATCATGTCTATTTTTAAAACACGTGTTACTATAAATAGAATTGGAAACCTCTGCTTCTCTTTCTGTATTTCGTATATGCTTTCTTTTACTTGTTGGTCACCATATGCCAATTAGCAGTTAAAAACATATAATCTGCAATTGTTCATCCAAAATGTGAGAAAAAAGTACAAAAAACTACATTTTTCTGATATTTTGCAGTACGTCTATTTTCAAACATGTGTTACTATAAATAGAAATGGAAACCTCTGCTTCTCATTCTGTTTTTGATATAAGGCTTTCATTTACTTGTTGGTCACCATTAGGCATATGCCAATAGCAATTAAAAACAGATAGTCAGCAATTATTCATCCAAAATTTTAGAAAAAAAAGTACAAAAAACGACATTTTCACGATATTTTGCATTACGTCTATTTTTAAACACGTGTTACTATAAATAGAAATGGAAACCTCTGCTTATCATGCTGCATTCCATTGAATGTTCTTTTGTTCTTGTCAGTCACATAATATCAGTTACAGTTAGTGACAGTAAGTTGGTAAATTTCCCATCTCTAATTTGAGAATTAGTGGAAAATCAACATTAAACAGTTAATTTCATATGTGTCTATTTTTAGACATTTGTACTATTTATAGAGATGAGAGCCTGTCCTCAATAATTTGTGAGATATTATACTATTCCTTGTTCTTATTGATGAAATATTGGAGAGATCCATATTTTTATTATTTATGATTCAGTGGAGCTTCAAAATGAGGAAAAATTGACATTTTTCATCATTTTATGAGACATGTCTATATTTAGGCATTTGAAGCTATAAATAGAAAACGGAAATCCCTGAAAATAATATGCATGGTAGTTATTGGTGTCCAGTCTCTGACATTAGCACATTGACTTTTACAGTATATTTCATAATTACCTAGCAATGGCATCTAAAACTCTGCCCAAATTTCATTTTTTGGATTTTTCTGAAATATGTCTATTTTTAGATACATGTTACTAAAAATAGCATTGAGATCCCACTCCAATTTTTTCATGAGGGGACACTACTAATACTGACGTTTGACGACACACATATGATTTGAAAAATTTCCGTAGACAATTTTTTTTATTTAGCCTTAAATTTCTCAAAAAATGCCAAATTTTCCATTTTTCACATTTTGAGAAACTATGCTATTTTGCCGAACCATTTTCTAAGAGTGGGGTCAATTCTGGAATAACTGGTTATATGCCCTGTATTCTTTAACAGTTGATGTTTTCTTATGATACAAAGATTTATATTTGAGTTCACTACATAAAGATAAAAATGCATTCATATTTCCTCAATTTTCATGCTTTTGTTTGGTCAAAAATGGCCGAAAATGGCCAAATTCAACGGATCCGTCTCCATGGCAACCGGGTGCACGTGGGAAACTTCTAACACCATATTTGCTGGTTTTGTACCAAGGTGCACCTGTGGTGCAAATTTCATCAAAATCGGAGATATGTCGTTTCCAAGCCCTATAGTAAATTTTTTGGTGCTTACAGAGAATGCATGTTAAATGGAAGAAAGTCTAAAAAATACTTGAATTATTTTCTATTTTCAGGGTTTATTATTCTACCCTTGACTGTATGTAGTTATTTAACAGAGACTTTGTTTAATTATTCTACCCTTAACCATATGTAGTTATTTAATGGTGACTTTGTGGATCGAGGGTCCTTCTCAGTGGAGTGTGTCATTGTCTTGTTTTGTTTTAAGCTTTTATTTCCCAATCATTTCTTCATGGCCAGAGGTAAGCTCTCATTTCATTTCAATAAGTTTTATTGGTTGAGATATTCTTGGTTTTAAGCTATTTTTGTGAATAAGAACGTGACAATGAAATCAAGCAAATTCAAAGAATTGTGGTCCCCAGCTTTGGCATTTTTGTTGTGAGATGTCATTTGTTTTTGACATATTGTGTCTAATATGAACACCCTATCATATGTCATTTATTTAGAAATTATCACTGAATGTCAAGGTCAGTGTTCTTGGTATAGAATGAAAAGTCTTCTCACAAGGATTACATATGTAAAGTATAAAAGTCCTAGCCCTTACCATTCAAAAGTTATGGTCAAGGTTAAAGATTTTTCATAAGAACAAAAAATATCCAAGGTCAAGGTCAAAAGGTCTAGGTTGTTGATATCAAATGAAAGGTCTTGCCAAGAAGAATACATAAGTGAAATATGAAAGTCCTACTATCTACTGTTCAAAAGGTGTGGCCAAGTCAATGTATTTGAAAAGTACGTCAAACTCCAAGGTCAAGGTCTAAGGGTCATTGTTCTTTGTATCCAATGAAAGGTCTTCTCAGATCAATAACAAATATGAAGTATCAAAGCCCTAGCCCTTACTGTTCAAAAGTTATGGTCAAGGTTAAAGTTTTTTTCATAAGTATGGAAATCTCCAAGATGATGGTCAAAAGGTCAAAGTTCTTGGTATCCGATGAAAGAATATATATGTCAAATATGAAAATCTTATATTTTTTACCATAAAGAGTTATGGCCAACATAAAATTTTAAAATATTTGTGTGAAAGTGGGCCAAACTCCAAGGTCAAGTGGTCAAATTTGTGGTACCCAAAGAAAGGTCTTATCACAAGGAATTAACATGTAAAATATGAAAGTCATAGCTCCACTAAATCAAAAGTTATGGACAAGGTTAAAGCTTTTGTGAGGGACGGACAGCTAGACAAACTGATGGACTGACAAATGAGATTTAATGTCCCCTCGCTTTTGCAAAAGCGGTGGACAAAAACCCATTGTTTTTACAAACTTTCAAATATTTTTCTCTTTATGTATGTTTAAATTTTTGTGTATGTTTTCAGGTAACCATGAGAGTATAACAATGAATCAGATGTATGGTTTTGAGGGAGAAGTAAAGTCCAAGTATCCTTTTTCTGACAACCCCCACAAACTCTCAATTTATGTTATCTATCTAAATTCCAGTAATTATTGTATGTAGATATATGTATGTAAGTTGTTTGGCAGATGGAGTAAATATTTCAATGGATGATATAATCCTTAACCATTGTAGATATACGTCACAAATGGCTGACCTCTTCACAGAAATATTTAACTGGCTACCATTAGCACATTGTATAAACAACAAAATTTTAGTAAGTCTACACTGCATAATCATTTACAGCATAGGGGCACAACACAAAACTTACTTATAACTTCTCATGAAATTGTGCCAATCAAAGGTCACTTAAAAATATTTAAAAATTGTACTTGGGGTAATTCCAATGCTGTGTACAATTAGCTCCTATGGAATTATATTTTGTTGGAGTTCAACAATTATTGATTTTATGGGCACCCCTTACCCATGAATTTACAAACTGGAGAAATGTTGAATTTAGAATCATTATTTCTATTAAAACTTATTATTTCTCCTGCAAGATCTATTCCCACAAACCTGTTTAGATTTTAAATTAAAATTTTTAATCCTCCAAAATGTCTGTCTTGAATGAAAATACATGTAATACAATTACTAAGAAAGACTGCATAGTACCTGATAATATGATAAGATCGAAACTGCTTCAAGGTCAGCTGTCCAAGTTCAAGGTCACTATCAGAAAAAAGGAAATATTTACAAGGAGGCTTTGGTAGTTTATACCCAACACAAATGTTCATTGCATCCTGAAAGTTAATCAAGATGAAGGATAAGATTCAGTCCTTTAATTTCTCCAGATCGAAACTGATTCAAGGTCAGCTGTCCAAGTTCAAGGTCACCATCACATAAAAAGGAATTATTTACAAGGAGGCTTTGGTAGTTTATACCCAACACAAATGTTCATTGAATCCCGAAAATTAGTCAAGAGGAAGGATAAGATTCAGTCTTACAATTTCTCCAGTTAATTGTTGTTTATGACTGTAGGTAATGCACGGTGGTTTGTTTAAAGATGACAACGTGACTCTGGATGATCTCAGGAAAATCGACAGAAACAGACAACCACCTGAATCAGGTAAGTTTACCACAGATAACAGATGTCAGCATGTTTCCCATAACATGTGGACTTGTTGATTTAACAGAAGAAAACTTGTATTTCAATTTTTTTTTATCAGGTTTAATGTGCGAGCTTCTGTGGTCCGATCCTCAACCAATGTCTGGTCGGGCCGAGAGTAAGCGTGGGGTGGGAACCATGTTTGGACCTGATGTCACAAGGAAGTTTCTGGAAAGGAACAATTTGGAGTATGTTATACGAAGTCATGAGGTTAAGCCAGAGGGATATGAGGTCTCTCACGATGGGAAATGTATAACTGTCTTCTCAGCACCTAATTACTGGTAAGTTATCATCTCAGCACCTAATTACTGGTAAGTTGTCCAGCACCTAAGTACTGCACCTAATTACTGGTAAGTTGTCCAGCACCTAAGTACTGGTAAGTTGTTCAGAAAGAACAGAAATAAAGGAAAGGAAAGCTTTATACAGAAATTATAGTAAAACAATATATGGTGGCATATTATACATGTATTATCTTTATATTATAACAATAAAAAATGCTACATGTATTTCGGAAGTCTACATGGGAGAGGGGATGGAACTTTTTTTTATTTTTTGTACTTTTTTTAAGTCCTGGAATCTGCCTGATCTCGACCTTACAGCAAATAAAGTGTTGGGGAAGGGACCAGCTTCTAAATGACGATTTCTTAAAAACTAAAACTTCACTCAGAAAAAAAGGGTCCTCTGCCTTGTATAGGGATTTTAATGTTAATTCTGATATATCCAGAACATCCCAGACATCTGTATTTGAATGTTAAAAGTAATATATGATAATTCAAATGTAAACCTAAATATTGATTCCCATGTGAAGGTACGGGCTGAAATTTCTCATAGGTATATGTATGTAAGGAAGGACATTATTTACATTTGAAATTTACTTGGTAATGGTTATAAATGTCAGGGAAATATATTTTGTTGTTGACAGTGATACGATGGGGAACAAAGGGGCCTTTATGACCTTGAGAGGAGATGACCTTACACCAAAATTTACATCATTTGATGCTGTGGTAAGTACACTTGATTATATAACATTTTTGAAGAAGTTTTCCCATTATATCACAAATATAATATTTTTATCTGTATGCCCTGAAAAACTGCCGAATCACACCGGATACAGTTATGTTCCCCAGAAACATTTATGTCAATGCCCTCCCTAACACAGTTATGTTTCTTCGCGTGCAACCATTCTGCATATTAATTACGTCGGATTCTAAATTCACAGAGGCAGTTGCCAAGCAAATGTAAATAGTTCCGCGAAAGTTAAAAAGTCAAGACAACGTCTGCGATTTGTTTATTTGAATTCAGAGGAATTAGATAATTTAATTGAGGAGAAAAATTCTTTAAATACAACAAAGGTTATCAACACGAGTGTCAGCATACTGGAAACATTCAGCCATGAAACAGGACGGGATACTTCGGAATTATTCTCAATGTACAAATGTGAACATAGTGTTCAATAAATATGTTAATTGATCGATTTGGGTTCACTGCTTAAAAATGTTATATACCATATATTACATGGCTTAATTCTCGAGCAGCAGTATCAGAATATTTGCCCCTCGGTGACAGGAAAGCCCTGGAGTGTAATGTCGCCCTCTGCCTGCGGCATCGGGCGACATAACACTCCAGGGCTTTCCTGTCACCTTGGGGCAAATATTCTGGTATGCTGCCCTCGAAGCCATGTAATATATATGTATAATGTCATACATGCATAATTATGAGAACATTCTTGTTTAAGTAAAATATTCTGTAACTGCATGGACTAAAAATCAAGTTACTGAAATAATTACAAGAACGTGTTTTGCTTTTAGAGGGTTTTTCCATAATTTATATATATTCTTTCTGTTTCAGCCACACCCTAATGTTAAACCTATGGCCTATGCAAACAACCTGTTTGGATTGTTTTAATCTTCATAGAAGGAAAAGAACAGACTACATGTAACTTATAATGTACCTCATGGGTTTATCACCCAATGCCATAGAAACCGTGTAATGCACATTATAAATCAGTCTTTTAAAGACAGCATCATCAATGTGCAGGCATTAAACTTCAAGTAATTTAAAATGATAAAGATTAAGCTAAATTGAGAGTTAAGCGATAATTATTTAGTAGAAATATATTATTTTATATAATATATAGACCATCAAAGTCAGGACAAACTATTCAAGGTAAACCAGAAATATTTTGTCCGAAAACTTTGTTCATAGCTACTTATTTGTGGCAGCTGATATTTTATTGTCAAGAAATTCAAGTTTTAATAAAATGATAAAAATAGTTAATGATTTGTTTTATTTCACTTTGCTCTGTACAAGGCAGAATAAGCAAAGCCAAAGAATTGTTGTCCCCTGCTTCTCTGTGGGAGAGATGTCATTATTTTTGGCACATTATGTCAAATATGAAAATCCTATCATATGTCATTCAAAAGTTATCACCAAAATTGTTTTTTTTAATTAGGCAGAAAACACAACATGCTTACAATATATCTTACAACTAAAAATGTTTAAACCTGAAGCCATGTCCCTGTTCTGTTAAATAAGTTCCCCTTGGTACAAGGTAGGTTTGTGATGGTATTGCAACCTGATAGTGAACGATACGGTAAAGTCCTGATGACATCTGCGCTGTTGTAGTGTAGGCTATTGCAGATCTCTAGTCACAGTGCTGGTTGTTCTATTTCCAGTAACACAGTGTGCTGCTCTCCTTTGCACTATTTCCAGTTCATAGATGTTATTTTTCTGGAGTGTTACTAAGACAAACTTTTTTCAATGCCAACTTCTTTCAGTAACATTGTTTAGGTCACCTGAGTCACTCAAGTGACCTATTGCTATCCGTTTACGTCCGTCCTGCGTTAACATTTGAACATTTTCAGCTTCTTCTATGAAACCACTGAACCAATTTCAACCAAATTTGGTAAACAACATCTATGGGTGAAGGGAAATAAAATTGAGAATTTTATGGTCCCTGACCCTAGGACACGAGGGGTGGGTCCATAACTTCTAAAATTAATGAAATCTTTAAAAATATTCGTCTTTACTCCTGGACATCAAGCAGGCAAACTGTTGACATGAACGTAATGAGCATCGAGTCCTCTATCAAAATTTAAAAAGATATGGCCTGAGGGTAAGGGGTTCTAGTGCTAGGGCGGGGTTATAGAGAATATATTGTGAAAATGCATCATTTCTTTGAAAATCTTCTTCTCTGCTCCTGGATATTAAATAAACTAAGTATATAGTTATGATGAGTAAGAGTGTCTCTTTCAAAATTGTAAATTTTATGGCCCCAGGGTCAGGGGTTCTAGTGTCAGGCTGGAGCTCTATTCATTATATAGTGAAAATGCATAAATTTTTGAAAATCTCCTTCTCTGCTTCTAGGTGTCAAATAAGCTAAAAAAAAAGTACATATTTATTATGACCAAGAACACCTCTTCCAAAATTGTGAATTTTATGGCCCCATGGTCACCGGTTCAGTAATTAGGACAGAACTGTAGATTGATCATATAGTAAAAATGTATTAAATCTTCAAAATTCTTGTTTCCTTTTAAGTATAAAACAAAACTTACTACTGTATAAAGGGAAATTTTCGCCCGTGTTTCATTTTCGCCTGCGTTTCATTTTCGCCCCTTTCGCCTTACTATCATTTGGGCGAATTTAAAACGGGGTGAATTCAAATATTATACAGTATATTTTCTTAAAGAAAACAATGCTTGGGCGACTTTAAAACGGGACAAAATTGTTTGCAAGTGTGAAAGGGCAAAAATAAGACGGGGCGAAAATAACCCTGTATACAGTAATTACATTGTTTTGAAGAGCTTTGTTCATAAAAATAGTATTTTATCGAGATGTAATTTTAGCACTTTTAAATGTTTACTAATTAAAAGAAGGTTTATTTAATATTAGCAATCTCAACTCCCTTGCTACTAATGCCAAAATTAAATCCTCGCTAAAATTTCTGCTTATACGATGTTTTTCATGCTCATCATTATGGCTTTGATTTGCTGCCATATTAGCCTTCTGAAGAGTGATCTTTGTTGATAGAGCCTGAGATCAGTAATTTCTAATGTTTATTCATTGTCAAATGCTCTTTATTTTAACAAATTGTAACAAAAATCAATAATGTGTTTTTGAAACACTGATGCCCTTGTATGGCAGCTTATGATGAAGGTTTAAATTTCTTAAATGCAAGTTTATCTCCAACGTTGATCGGGAGTTCAAAAAGGTCAAAATTGTTGGTATCTGAAGGTGGGTCTTGTCACAAGAAATACACCCTTTTTTTTTTTTTTTTTTTTTTTTTTTTTTGAAAAGTGGGTCTAACTCTTAGTTAAAGGTCAAAGAAGGATACATGTATATGGTATGTGCCTTAATTGGGCCCTTAAAATGGATATCTTAATTTTTACTTCATATATAGCTTTAATATGTACAGCTATATATATGCGACCTTTATTGGTCCTTTTCATTTTGATCAAAATGAGATTTTAGAAATATTACATAATAAAAATAATCTTTTCCCGCCATTTTAGCATATTTTGTATAAAACTACTTATTTTCAAGCAGGTTTTCTTTCAGAAAATATAGAGTGCAGCCTATAAAAAGCTTTATATTTTTATAAAAGATGTATCTATCCAATACTGACAAGTGACAGAAAAATTATGTATGTTCTACACTGCGCTCTATGAAAAAAGAAAAAAAAAACATCAAGAAAAAGGCATATATTTGGCTTTTTAGGTCCCCTGAGTAAACTCAGGTGACCTATTGCTATCCGTTTTCGTCCGTCGTCGTGCGTCGTGTGTTGTGTTTCGTGCGTCGTGTGTTAACATTTGAACATTTTCAGCTTCTTCTCTGCAACCATTGAATCAATTTCAACCAAATTTGACACAAAGCATCTATGGGTGAAGGGGAACAAATTTTTGAATTTCATGATCCCTGCCGCCTGGGGCCTGAGGGGTGGGGCCAAAACCATTCAAATTAATGCAATCTTTAAAAATCTTCTTTACTCCTGGACATCAAGCAGTCAAACTGTTTGCATGATTGTAATCAGCATTGAGTCCTCTACCAAAATTGTGAAATTCATGGCCCTGGGGTCAGGGGTTCTAGTGCTAGGGCGGGGCTAAATATTAAGTATACAGTGAAAATGCATTATTTCTTTGAAAATGTTCTTCTCTGCTCCTGGGTATTAAATAAACCAACTAAGTACATAGTTATGATGAGAATGAGTGCTTCTACCAAAATTGTGAATTTTATGGCCCCAGGTTCAGGAGTTCTGGTGTTAGGGCGGGGCTCTATTTATATAGTGGAAAACATGAATTCTTTGAAAATCTCCTTCTCTGCCCCTGGGTATTAAATAAACTAAGTGCATAGTTATGATGAGCAAAAATGCCTCTACCCAAATTGTGAATTTTATGGCCCCAGGGTCAAGGGTTCTGTTGTTGTTGGGGGGGGTGGGTGGGTGGGTGGGGGTTGGGGGGGGTGTGACTCTATTGATTATATAGTGAAAATACATGAATTCTTTAAAAATCTTTTTCACTGCTTCTAGGTATTAAATAAACTAACTATAAGCATAGTTATGATGAGCAAGAGTGCCTCAACCAAAATTGCGAATTTTATGACCCTAGGGTCAAGGTTTCTAGTGTTAGGGGGGGGGGAGAGGTGGCTCTATTGATTATATAGTGAAAATACATGAATTCTTTGAAAATTTTCTTCTCTGCTCCTGGGTATTAAATAAACTAACTAAGTGCATAGTTATAATGAACAAGAGTGCCTCAATCAAAATTGTGAAGTTTTTGATCCCAGGGTCAGGGGTTCTTGTGATAGGGCGGGGCTCTATTGATTATATAGTGAAAATACATTAAATCTCTGAAAATTTTCTTCTGTCTCTGGGTTTGAAGCAGATGAACTACCTTTATAGTTATGATGAGCAAGGGCCCTAATCTTGCAGAATTGTGAATTTCAAGGCCCCAGGGTCAGGGGTGGAGGTGGGCTCTACTTATATACTGAAAATGAATTAATTGTTTGAAATCTGCTCCTTTGTATTTATAAAACATTTTTTTATTTTTTTATAGGCAATTTTAAGGGTGCCTTTTTAAAATTTGTGCAATGTGTGGACCTAGGGTCAGGGGTTTTTGTCACAGTGTTAGGAGCACTACTGTTTATTGCTGAATATTACTGATTAGTTGGAATGCATTTTTGTTCCCCTACTCTGCGTATGGTTATTCAGTAACCAAGCTAAGCAACTGCTAAGTGTTTTGTTATGATGATCAATGGTGCCTCTTTCAAAATTGTGAATGCCATATAGCATCTGGCTTAAAACATGAATCAAATTCAATAATTGGAAAGTTGTTGCATAATGCTCAGGTGACCTATAAGGCCCGTCGGCCTCTTGTTTGTTAGATAGCAAAAATAGCATTTGTTCTCATGTCATTTACAGCTAGTGAGAGCATATGAATGTTAAAAATGTATTGGAAATATTTCTAATAATATATAATCTCTGTTACAAAATAAATATAAATAAAACATATCTGAATGTCATTCTAAAATATTGATTTTTAGGGGGCCAAAATTAGCTCTTATCATATAAATTCCTATATACCAATTGAAAGAGCTTGTCACAATGAATACACATGTGAAGTATGACAACATCAACTGTCCAAAATTTATGGCCATGCAAGTTTAAAATTAAGTTGTTTTTTTTTTGGTTAAAGTGAGTCAAACTCCAAGGTCATGAGGTCAAATTTGGTGGAACCCGAAGAAAGTTTTTGTCACAAGGAAATACAACTGTAAAATGTGAAAGCCATAGCTCTACCCACTCAAAAGCTATGGACAAGATTAAAGTTTTTGAGGACAAACAGACAGCTGGACAGACAGATGGACGGGGCAAAAACCACCTATCCCCAAATTACAGGGGCATAAAAAGTGGCAGTAATAACTAAAATTTCTGTGAATCCTATTTCGGTGACGAGAAAACTAAGTAAAAAGAAAATTAAAAAAAAAGAAAATGCACGGCAATAAAATAATCATTAATGAAGAAACAAGAAGATTGAACTTTTTGACTTTTAAATTTCAATCATGAGCCTTACATTTTAACATCCTACATTTTTTTGTAAACATTTAAGGATCATTCTCAATTACTGGATAACATATACCACACCCTATCGTAGCCCATAGCCCAAGTGCAATCACTGTAAGTGTGTGAGCCAAAAACATTAAAATAAGGTTAATTAAACATTAAATTGACATTAAGTGGAAGAGGAAAAATCCTTCCTAGAACTGCCACTGACAGTAAAACATGCTCATACTAGCAAACTTACGAAAGCCTATATTAGGATCAATCTAGAGAAAAAAAAAATTTAAAGGCGTTATAACGCCTTTCGAAAAGGCGTAACAACGCGAAAAAAGGCGTTATAACGCATTTTCAAAAGGCGTTATTACGCCTTTTCATTCCAAATGGCGTTGTTATGCCTATTCAAAAAGCGTTATAACGCCTTTCTAAAAGGCATTATTACGCCTTTCCATTCAAAAAGGCGTTATTACGCCTTTCCAAAAGGCGTTATTACACCTTTCCAAAAGGCATTATTACGCCTCAGGCACGTAGCATCGTTTTTGAAAGTGGGGGGGCCAACCTGAGAAAATTTTTTTTTCTTTACCTAAAAAAAAAGTTAACAAGCAAAAAAAAAAAAAAAAAAAAAAAAAAAAAAAAAAAAAAAGGAAAATTGAGACTTACCCAAACTCGAAAATCCTATTTCTTGGGGGGGGGGGGGGGGGGGGGGGGGGGGGGGGGGGGGGGGTGGCCAACTTTTTTCAAGTCGAACTTCCTTTCACTTCCAATTTTTTCTTATATTTCTTTATTTGTATATACTGTGGTAAAAAGTGGGGGGGGGCCAACCATCTTTTCAATAGACATTTTCTATAGTAAAGGTAATGTTAGGGAAAAAAGTGGGGGGGGCCAGGCCCCCCCGGGCCCCCCCGGATACTACGTGCCTGCGCCTTTCCAAAAAGCGTTATTACGCCTTTCTAAAAGGCGTTAATACGCCTTTCGAAAAGGCGTTATTATATCTTTCCAAAAGGCGTTATAACGCCTTTCTAAAAGGCGTTATTATACCTTTCCAAAAGGCGTTATTACGTCTTTATTTTAAATACATGACTAAACACATTTAGCCCAACCGAGGGGGGTGTGCAGAAATCTTACCTTTGGAACATTAATTTTACAATTTGATATAGGACTAATTTTTCAAAAAAATAATTTAAACAGATAACAATTAGATTTCCAGGATAAAAGTTTTTTAAATCAATGCTCCATATATTTTCAATGTTGAATTAAATAAGTCCTTCTTTAATACCAGACACACCTCTTCCAAGGATCATTGATTTCAATTGCTCATTATACTTATGCAAAAAGTTTGCCTGCTTTTTTCCAAGAAGAGAGAAAAATATCTTGAAATGATATGAATTTTAATCCACTGCAGCCAAAGCGCCAAGATACATTTGTTTATATCGTATCTTCACAAGAAGAGTGTTGCCTTCTCTTAATACGAATGCAAACAGTTGTCAGTGTGATCTGCAGGAATATAGAGATTTGCATGAATAAAGATGGTTTTAATTAAATATTTCATATATTTATTAACATAAAATAACGCCTCTCCATTTTCCTTTTCAAGTAGGCCAGTAGAACGAGTGCGAATGGGGTACCCCCCCCCCCCCCCCCCCCCCCTTCACACACACTTTTGGGGAAAAGTCTTCAGTGCTGCAGTTTAAGTATCATAATTAACTATTGGGTGCTTGGTTCCTGAACAGTTTGTTGCAGTGTGTAAAACTGTGGCAAATTATTGCATTTAAACAATGTTTTACCGAGAAGCCCCCCCCCCTCGAATTTTGCCAGTAGAGTGGGGGTGGTGGTGGGGGGGGGGGGGGGTTGTTGTTGTTAAAAGCACGGGCCTGTTAAAATAATGATTATTGGAAAAGCATTATAACCCTTTTGGAAAGACGAAATAACTCCTTTTAGAAAGACGAAATAATGCCTTTTAGAATGGGAAGGCGTTATAATGCCTTTTAGAAAGGCGTTATAACGCCTTTTTAAAAGGCGTAATAACGCCTTTTGGAATGGAAAGGCGTTATAACGCCTTTTTCGGGTTATTACGCCTTTTCGAAAGGCGTTATAACGCCTTTTAATTTTTTTTCTCTCTAGATTGATCCTAATAGGCTTTCGTACAAACTGTCAGGGTTAAACACGTGATTATATTATTATAACTGTAAAGATAACAATTACACGTTTCAAAAAAACTTTTCCTGATAGATAAGTAGCTGCAGAACGTAACATTATTGTTTTATAATTTAGTTTTTTTACCATAGTGCTACAGATCCTGTTATGCAAAAAAGATTTTTTGCACATTGTTGGGGAGAATTTCTCCACTTTTCAGCATTGGTCAATCAACTAACATCCACTCCCTAATTGAAGATATTACATTATTATTTAACCAATTTATACATTATATTCAACTCTCAACCCCTTAGATTCGTCTTATAGGTGATAAACTCACTTGATGTGAGTGGGATAGCAGCGAATTCAAATCAAGTCAAATCAAATTAATTCGTGTCCGGTCTATATCTTTCTTATGGATAAACTTGGTAGTTTCTCATTTCACACAAAGATTGCCCAAAGTAATTTGGGAAAGTTCAAGGTCACTGGAAGAAAATTTTCATAAATCATATTTGATACATATCTTTTATGGATAAACTTGGTAGGTTTTTATTTCTCACAAAGTTTGCTCAAGACAGAAGGGTGTGCCATGTACTTGACCCAAGGTCATTTTGTGAAGTTCAAGGTTACTGGTAAAAATATCATATTCTTGACCAGTCCATATTTTTCTTTATGGATAAAGGTTGGTTCTCATTTCAAACAAAGATTGCCCATGACCCAAGAGTGTTTCATGACTTTAACCCAAGGTCATTTGGAGAAGTTCAAGGTTACTGGTAGAAAAATTTCATAATTCGTGTCTGGTCCATATCTTTCTTATTGATAAAATTGGTAGGTTCTCAATTCACATAAAAATTGCCCATGACCCAAGAGTGTGTCATGAACTTGACCCAAGGTCATTTGGGGAAGTTCAAGGTCACTGGAATAAAATTTCATAATTCATGTTAGATACATATCTTTATTATTGAAAAACTTACTTCTGAAAAACCCAGCGGGGGTATTTTGTCCCGTTTGGACAGTTCTAGTTTATTACTAAATGATAGTATTCAGCATGTGAAATAAAAAATTTGAGATTATGAAATCAATTACAAGTGTGATAAATATTCCATATAAAAAGAATCTTCTATACACATAATAAAGAATAAGCAATCAAATCTTTATATGCATATTGACATACATGTATTTTATTTGCTTCAGTATACATGTATACATTTAATAATTCTACAAATTCAGTCAGGGGGACTTGACTTTTTCCCTAAGTGGGGGACACAAATTCTCTGAATTAGCTTGCTTTTTATGAATTGCACAAAATGAACGAGAAAATATAATTTCATAAAGAAAAGTTTCGTAAATATGAAGTACATGTATTAGATTTCACTTGAGATATTTGATTTTCTTCACTTGTCTATATCCATGTTGAGCAACAACCAGATTGTCATTTGTATCTGTACACAGTCCATGGGGTAGACTCAGTCCACAAGCTATGTAACAGAGGAACTGTCCACCCTGGTCTATGATGTGGACACAGTCATTGTAATAATCAGCTGTAAGGATGTGACTCTGACTGTCTGTGGTGATTCCTCGTGGAGTGAATGGTTTGTTCTTTTGAGCAGGAGGATGTCCAGTGAACCTGAATCTCAAATTCCCGGCCTGATTGACCACCACTACTGCTCTAATGTCAGACACACATATATCCAGGTTCCTGTTCTCAGTTATGTATCTGTTAAAAGGACCAGATGAATAGAGAGGTGAACCTTTATCATCAAATTGAATGGTTTGTTTCTCTCTGGATCCAGAGTAACAGACAACTTTTGTTTTGTATGGGTAACCATCACTGTCCATGATAACCAGGAGGTCACCAGAGGAGGTACTACAGACACCCCAAGGTCTCCAGTTCTGTAGTCTGATCACCTCCTCTATCTTCTCATTCTTCACAATGTTCACAGTTCTGTCTTTGTAATCAGTATAAACTAGATATCCACTTTTTGTCACTGCTATGTCATATGGTATGTACCCTGACTTGGTTGTGATTGACTTGAGTAGTGATCTCAGATTGATGCTGGAGAGTTTCATGGTGTTGTCAAGTCCACTTGTCCAGATTTTTTCATCACTCAGACAGGCCACATTGTAAAGGCTTCCATACCCAGTGTCTATGGTGTTGACTGTCTCTGGTTCATCAAGCAGCTGTTTGACTGGAGAAGAGGATCCAGATTCTGGTGATTTCTGTTTTTGTTTACAGTACATTTTACATCGTTCTGTATAAAATGTGCATCCTGGGTATTTGGAAATGGTTTTTCGAAGCTTGCATTGAACAATTTCATGTTTTTTGGATCCATCAGATTTCATATGTTTTCCTACACAAGCTGTACACAGGTTGATAAGACATGTATCACAGTGCATCTGTACCACAGCGGTCTCACACAGGTCACATCGCATCACATCCTGGGCACTGGTACGGGGGTCCATGATTAAATGTGTGGATCTGAAATGGAGATATATATTATTTCATAAATAAAATCAGTAGTGTAAAATCATTTATTATCGTGGGGTCAAATTTTCGTGGTTTGAAGGAAAAAATGATGGTTCGTTGGGATTTGATTTCGTGGATGAGGAACTTTTCAGTAGTTGTGCATATAAAAATTTACATTTCGTGGTGGACATAAATTCGTGGGTCTCTTTGTACCACGAAAACAACGAAAATTAAACCCCCACGAAAATTGGTGATTTCACAGTATTGTTTATTGACAAGTCTCAATGTCATTTTGACAAGTCTAAGGTCACTTGCAGAAAAGGTATAAATCGGGGTCTAGTTAATTTTTCTATATGGATATAAAGTAACGGATCTTGATGGTCATTCACAAAAAAATTAAGGGAAATTGAAAGGTTTATTTGATGAGACCTTAGAATTGAGGTCCTTTGACATAGTAGGCCTAATTTTGCAGGCCTTTACTGGTAATTGAAGAGGAGTGAAAAATTAAGCAATGTCAAACAACAATCAAAATCCATTTCCAAGAATCCCCATATTACATTGTTGTCCTTTTAATTACAAGTGAAGTGGGGCCATATGAGATGGTTAAACTTTTAGCATTACTGAAAATCTAAAAAAAAATAGTAATAAATTGACAAACACAAAGTGCCTTACATTGTAAATAATACAAACTCTCCTTTGGATTCATCATAATTGAGTGAAGTTTAAAGATTTCTGAGAGGCCTAGAAGGAGGTCAAACTAATTTACCCCTTATCTTAAAATACAAGTCAAGAAACTTTGTATATAATGTTTTGCTTTCAAATAATATTTTGAATTTTCAAACCATGCTAAAGGCCAAAAAAGGGCCTGCATCATTAATATCAGATTAATATAACATAAGATGGCCTACCTGAATTCAGACAGTGATGGCGATCTGTTGATCAAATCCTCCCTGGGTACTTTGATCACATAAGCTTTGTGTTATCTATCTGTCAGGTATTTTACTTCCTGGTTTGTATGTACCGGGGATTTAAGGTTCATTGATACTCTGATAAGAGAGATAATTCTACAGATAAGAAAGATAACTTTCTGCAGACATTTTGTCATGAAATTCAGTAATTTGTCATGCCAGAGTTTGCAATTCTCTATCATATGGACCAATTTATTGTTAACTCAAGCGAGCCTATCAGATTGTTCAGAGGTTGATTTTTAGTTCTATTGCTAGTATATTCAAAAATTATTTTGAATAGTTTACCTAGAACATTTACACTCAGTTCCTTTAAACGGTGTAAATTGATAAAAAATCTATTTCTAAACGTGAAAGTCTTTTAATTGTACAGAAATAAAAGCTGCAGGCTTGTTTATAAACTTTTAATTAATATTTCATTTCATTAAAAAAGAATTTCAAGGGCGATAATGGAAAGATAACTCTCGTTGATGGATGCATATTATTTTACAAGTAAAGAAAACAATTTGATATTCTGATGTAATAAGCAACATTTCATAATGTTTTCTAATCAGACTTAGACAGGTTTGACATTAAACATTATTTTTATATATACCTCATATTTCTAATTCAATTGTGAGATTAAAAATAATTGATCTTTCTAATGACCATATCAAATTTTCAATGTTTGGAATTTTAAAAAAAAAAGTCGTGAAATGTGGAGCAGAGGGATATTATCCCTTAAATTTACATATTGTGCATTTTCTAATGGAGAATCAATCAATCAAATACACTTTAGGATGAGAGTTATTACCTAGTTATTACTTAGTACTAGGCTCTTAAAATTAATATTTTTTTATACTTACAAGGCTATGGTACTTTAGATTCTTGTTTTTACTTCAATCATTTTATAATGTTTAAGTGCATTAATGTTTCCTACCAAAGCCAACACGAAAAAAGACTTCTAATTTCATATCATGCTAAAAAAAAAACATGGGTTTTTTGGGGGCCATATATAAAGGAATTTGAAAAATACTAAATGTTGGATGAATTTATCAACCTATAAGACCTTTTCTAAGAACTTCATAGAACATTGAATCACATTGATGATTGTTTAATTGTATGATGTTTAACATCCTTCTCAAGAATTGTTATGCATATGGAGGTGCCACCATTGGAAGGCTGCAAATTTTGTTGTATACTTGGTACTGCAGGGCCATTGCCCATTGAGCATGTTGAGCAGTGAGGGATCTCTTATGTGCTAACACCCACTGTGACACGGGAACTTCGGTTTATACGTCCTCCACCAAATGGCCGGTGAATCACATTTGGAAAACTTTTAGTTAACAAAAAATTGTTGCATAAGAAGATTTCAAGCTTTAATTGAAGACTTTTGGAATTAAAATTATAAACTAAAGAGTTAATCCTTCCTTTCTGAGGATTGGATATCTTTGAATTTTAGTGCCTCGATCATAATCATCTTTATTTTTGACCTTGTCCAGAGGAGTTTACTACTACAGAATTTTTATTTTTTTGGTGAGGCATAGATAACAGATACTGTATGTGTGCTGAAAAAAAGCAGCCTTCATTTTTTAGTAGCTTTGGCCCAGACAACAATGCGCTAATTCATGAATACTGCTAAGAAATCATTTACATATACAACATACTGAACTACATGTGAAGCGCTAATTCAAAATTATGCCAACAACTCCATACACAGTGACTGCACTAAAGTGTAATACACCATATTATGTACATGCACAGTATATCGTGTAGCCGAAAAGGTTCCAAATGACGTGAGTGCAGCGATTCTATTAGCATTATACCTAGAGCTAGTGACTTCTCTATTTAAGTGTAAATTATCAGATATAATGTATAACTAAACAAAAGCAAATTATGGCATAAAACTTAACAAAAATAAATATATAAATAAATAAAAAAATATACATTTCCAAGCCAGAAAAGAAACAATTTCATCAAAATCTTGATAAATTGAAAAAAAATCCCACCCCTTACAAAGAGGGGTAAACAGATAAACCACTTTTTGTTCATAGCATACAGATACACATATAACACATCATGCACATTGAGATGGTTTATATTCCATGCGCCTTCAGATTCTTCATAGTTCATTTCATATATTACTCCTGTTTTATGAATTGTGAACTGTTTATGCATATTCATATATCATCCTTTACATTAATGCCATAATGGAGGTTTAGGTACATTGGCGGGTTTTATTGTTTGTAGTTCTCTATTTTGCATAAAAGAACCGATTCAATACCATATGCATGAACTTGTAGAAAAAACAAGGGTGTTTTTATGAATACGATCTTAGATTTCACTTATCTTCAGATATATGATTTTCTTCACTTTTCTATTTTTCGATTCAGCAACAAACAAATTGTCATTTATATCTATGCACAGTCCATAGGGTTCACTCAGTCCACAATTTATGTAACGGAGGAACAGTCCATCCTGGTCTATGATGTGGACACACTCATTGCTATAATCAGCTGTAAGGATGTGACTCTCTCTGTCTGTGGTGATTCCTCGTGGACAGAATGGTTTGTTCTTCATAACCGGAGTATGTCCATCGTACCTGAATCTCAGTTTTCCGGCCTGATTGACCACCACGACTGCTTTAGCTTCGTAGTCAGATACACAGATATCCAGGTTCCTATTCTCGGTAATGTAATAGAGCAAACCAGAAGAATACAAAGGTTTACCCTTATCATCGAACTGGATGGTTTGTTTCTCTTTTGCCCCATAATAACGGACAACTTTTGACGGACAGTCATCATTATTGTACATAATGACCAGGAGATCACCAGAGGAGGTACTACAGACACCGTGAGGTCTCCAGTTCTGTAGTCTGATCACCTCCTCTATCTTCTCATTCTTCACAATGTTCACTGTTCTTTCATTTTCGTCAATATAAACTAGATCTCCACTTTTTGTCACAGCTATGTCCATTGGCTCGTCC
>NW_026926854.1:0-29371 GCF_032062105.1 Saccostrea cuccullata | reverse complement strand
TGTTCATTTTATGTAACATCAATTTAAATGTTTGGGTATAAGGACCCCATTGGTATACAAATGTAATGTGAACTAACTGTGACCTTATGCAGGTAGGACAACAACTTGACTCCAAAGGACTTCCCAGAGGTTAGATGTAAACAATTCGAACTAGATATTTTTATAAGAAGCCTTAGAAAGCGATTCCAAATATAAGTTTAATAATGCTCCAATTTCATTTTTCTAAATATAGTTCTTTATTATTGATCAAACACCAAATATCAAACTATAGTTTCCTATAGTTAACTATAGTACCAAAGTTAAAACTTAGAAAATTAGATTTGTTATAGTGAAAACTTTGGAACTTTGATTTAAAATGGTGAAAACTTTGAAATTTAGATTTACTATAGTGAAAACTTTGGAACTTTGATTTACTATGGTATTAACTTTGGAACTTTGATTAACTATGGTATTAACTTTGGAACTTTGATTTATTGTAGTAAAGTATAGTAACTATAGTTTACTATAGTAATTTTATGTTAGGGTTGGGCCAGATATGAAAAAGAAGACGTTGCCACTTTGTCAGAATAGATTAAATGTATCAGATCCATGGTAAAATCGCGAATTAAAAGATTAAGGGGCAATTTGAAAACATATATCCTTCTGTATTCAATAATCCAGAAAAGAAAAAAAAACTAGATATATTACATTATCGATACGTACTGGTCCCTGTGGCAAATCATGTAACAACATTTCCTTTGTTTGTAAGGCTCATTATATCGATTGTATTTTAAAAAAAAACTTGGATTTATTTCTACAAGTAATAATCCAACTTATACTCATGGTTCCCTTTCTAAGAAGGAAACTCTTTAAAATCATATGTCAGTTTGAAATATTTTTTAATATCCAAAGAACAAAATTGATTTTGAACTACCATATGTAAATTGGATTCCGAAACTTCAAAATCCTTAAAAGAAAGATACATAGCGGATTCCAGTAAATGTTAAACCAAGCCTCTTTGCCTCCTCAAGCAAGCTGATGAAACAAGAATATCAGCAGTCTCTTTCAAGTCATCATTGTGTAAGTTCTGTGGTCGATACATTGACGTTGTCAGCAAATACAATTTATCATTGAGTCAAATGCTGACTGATGTTTTTCATACTAATTGTTAGTCCATTATTTATACACTTAATTGACGACGGATTCTGTTTATTTCTCGGTCATGACAATGAGCACACGGCGGGTGTGATCGGTTGGCAGGGAGGTCTGTTGATTCCTCATTGGCACCTGATCCCAACTCTGATGTTTTGGAGGTTCGAGTTTGATCTGCTCCTGTTTTGTATTGTTTTATGGACTTGATCATGTGATCTTGAATACTGTTCGTTATCTCCTATTTTTTTCCCATTGAAAATAGTGTAAATGTAAAAATCACATGAGAATGACAGTTATGAACATTTTTTATGTATTATCTAGAGATTCAAAACAAATATTTGATGAATAAAGGATATTGAGATAACGAACAGTATTCAATCTCAAAGTCCATAAAACAATACAAAATAAGAGCAGAGCAAACACGGACCTCCAAAACATCAGAGGTGGGATCAGGTACCATGAATGTGTCGTCTGACCTTAAACTAGATCCAGCATTTGAAAATATTTTAAACTTGTAAAAACTATTTCGAAATTGGTATCATAAGCCTTTTTACATTTCGAAATCAAGTCAATTGATCTATTAAAAATATTTCATTTGTACTGAACAATTAAACATTAATCATATCATTAATCATGTATAAGGGTAATTAAGTTTAACTTTAATATAAACCGAGCAAACAAAAGATATTACATTGTCAATTAATAGCACTCTAAATAAATGCTCTAAATGTTTAACCTAATTGAATATTAGAGAAACTGCTTTTGAAAGTAATTTGATAAAACTTACTAAAGTTTTCAAACGAAAACAACTGCTTGAGCCAATATCGCAAATTTATCTCTACATCATGGTTTCCAATTTCCAACTGAGATCCTGGGAAAACAGGACTGAAAGATCGCTACTTAATAGCCCCATGTTCCAAGTACTGATCTAAATGTATAGCCATCTTCCAACTTATGTGTCCAAATGTAAGTGCAATATTTTCTATGGGACAAAGTAAACACAAGATAACTGATAAGGAATCAATAAAACTGTCTTAGATATCATATAACGAAATCCTCACCACATAATGAGAAAAGCACATCATTTAAGAAATAAACAACGTTATTCAGTGAACATGGCGTTATGAATTGTAATTGCTCTGCTGGCATATTCCATGATGCGCGCTAGTGCATCATGGAAAATATGCCAGCAGAGCTATTGCTATTCATAATGCCATGTTCACTGAATATCGTTGTTTATTACTTATATTTGCATTCTTTGACTTTTTCAAGATTATCAGAGGAAATCCTGACTTACATAAGGACGCAGCTTCTTGTCTTCAGTGAAGAAAAACATACGGCTTTAACATCAATACACCTGATCAGTGCTCCTTTTTCTAATAAATCACAAGCTATTTATAAAGAATTTCCCTCTTTAACACAGTTATCTGGATACAAGCAGCACCGTCATCACATTCTCTTAATTTTTGTTTTGATGCAGTAGTGACGTCATCGTCAGCTTTATTGAAACCCTCAATAATTTAACACTACATGTATGATGAAAAATGAGAATGCTTATAACTCCAGAATGCTTTCTATGATTTTTTTTTAGCTTTTTCTACTTATTCTTAAAAGCTGAAATCGTTCTTGAAGATATACTAGTTAAAGAAATTTTCTCTTTCTGAATGTTATTACCCAAGGGTGAAGAGTTATCGGTCTTTGTACAAACAAATATGCATGATACAAAAAAATTAAAATATGACAGTTCTCTACAATTTTTAAAAAGTTTTATTACAAAATTAAATACATTGACCAAAATTAAATTTTTAAAGATATAAATCAGCGATTTAAATATTTTTAATTTCAGATTCTATTTTTTAAAGAGTATTATTAAAATTAAAAAATTTCATATATATTCACATTAATTATTTAGCTCCGCCGTGATAAGACAGTCTAGGGGTCCCATATATACATGTGTTTCAATAAACAAAATTGTCATATAGTCCTTTCTGTTTTCATTTGATTGCACACACCTTATTGTTTAATGATCCAACCCAAAGTAACTGAGATTTGTTATCATAACTCAGGCCAATTGGTACGTCTATCCCAAAATTTTGTGTCTCCATCTGCCATACGAAGTTACCATCTTTGTCAATAATATGGATAGTGTTGGTCCTCGAATCACACACAAGGATGCATGACAGCGCATCTGTACATATTCCACGTGGCCATAGTTCTGACCCTGATGAGGGATATCCTTTATAGGAAAATCTATGTCTTCCTTTAAGATCTGTGACCACTACCGCACCACAGCCATAATCATTAATATCAATATCAGTGAGGTCAGACACGATTACATCTCCATTGCGGTTCTCTGTGATGTAGCTAGGCAGATTATACAGATCCTGACCCGTTCCGTTGTGTTGTATTGTCATTATATACTGTCCTGTAGTATCATACCGCATAACCCGGCCTGCCCATGTCGTAGTATTCAACATCCCAACCAGAATATCTCCATTGAAACGAGAACTGTAGACACACAGTGGTATCCATGGTTTGTTTCTTTCTATCAATGTATACTTCTTTCTAATATCTGTTGATAGTTGGTTAATGTTAAATTCCCTGTCTATATAAATAAGAGAACACGTAGTTTTCACTGTATGTATTCCATAACTTACCAAACCTATATCTGTACGATCTTGAAATCCGGAATATGCGTTTGTCATGATAGATGTGAGATTGTTGCCATCACTGATCCACAATCCGCCTGATGGTACACAGGAAATCTGCCATACACCTCTAAAGCCTTTCACTATGTTGACTGTCATAGATTTGTGTAACTTGGGGTAATACATCAGTTTAGGAAAATAGTCATACAGGGTGTTTCATAATATATGTTACATTTTGAAATCTAATTATTTTTCTTACATATAATATTTCTATTACAAACTTTATATCATTTTAAATATCGAATCCTGCATTTTTGTTCCATGTGAAAAAGTCAAGGAGATCATTTTCTTGCAATGATTATTTGACCTATAAACGCCGATGTCATAATTTGAATATTTCTCAAAATGGACTTGAATTATTCACTCAGTGCTGAATTGTAAAGCTGTGTTTTTTTAATCATGTCGCCAATATTCAATTTATTCATTCACAAGTTCATGAAATAAATTTTCCAAAAAATAGAAGTTTTCTAGGATGCTTATCAGAAGGGTAGTACCAAGGTTAAAGGACAGGGACGGACAATATGCTATAATTGATACAGCTAGTATTCCAGAAAGCCAAAAGACTTTAAGAAGCGGAGATTTTATTGGTGAAGTCTCGTTTCGTATTGTAACAAACTTATGAGAAAAATGTCAGATAGATATTTTCAGAAATTTATTCTGGCAATATCAGCATTTTCAGCAGATTATGAACTTTTAAATATGGTTTGAAGTAATCAGTATACAAATTTTCAATAGTTAATGCAAGGAAAGAGTTTGACCTCTGCATTCGACAATCTCAATTTTGGAGCTTCTTTCGGAGGGGTTCTTAACGAACAGGGTCTACAATCCTAGACCTCAGATATTGAATGAGCTTAAAAAGAACATGGACCTTCAAATGAGTGTCTAAGCAAAAATATGTGACATGTGACACGGTTTTATACAAATTTCAAGAAGCAACTTCATTAGTTGTTGAATGAATGGAGATCATTTGGAACATGTAATGTGAACTTTTGACGTTGTGAAATTCAAAAATGGCGCAACTTGGAAATTTTGATAATTTTCATTAATGTTTAAGAGTTTGTTCAGTGTTTAATATTTTCGTTGGTAATTGTGCATTATGAATCTTATGGATATGTACATCACTTTGATAAAAAGACTTATCTGTATCTTTTTCTTTTGTTTGTCAAAATTGAAGATTCAAAATGTAACATATATTATGAAACACCCTGTATCTTACTTGTCTTTTTCCTGTCTCTAAATGTTTGATTTCACTCAACAGCTTAATCACTTGCCCCAGGTTAATTTTCTCAGTAAGAGAGGACAGAAAGTAATTTGTAAAATTAAGAGTGTCCTTTATCTTGGCGACACGCGTATTCCTTCGATATAGAAGGAATTGTACCGGTCTTTTTGATGGCAGTTCACATGTCTGTTCATATTTTTCAATTATGGTATGTTTTCGATTCATTTTTTTCTTCTGCTTTTGTATCTTATAAATTGTAAATCCGAATTCAAATATTGCAGCGTCAATGAAATCTTTCAGTTTCTGGGCTTTTCTTGACATCTCTGATTGAAGGTTGAATATTTTTATGTTAAGATTTTTCATATCATTTTTGATATCTTTCAGAAGAATACAGCTGTACAATAAATCCTTACTTCTGATGTTGTTAAGGATTTTTCTGTGTTGATGACATTTTTCTTGACATGTTTTTCTGATGTCCGTTACATATATTTTGTGTTCTATGTGTTCTTTACAATGGGAACAGACAGGAACTTCACAGGAGTGACAGAACATTTCATAAATTTTATATGGATGCCTCACACAGGTTTCTTGTTTTGGAATGTATTCATATTTTTCTCTGTAAATCACAACGGAATGATAAATAGCATCTAGATCAATAACATGTCTCTCTTTACACTTAAGACAGAGGTCATGTTTACACGTTTTACAATAGAATTCTGTGTCACCCTTACACTGGCAACACTGCCGTTCTTTACATTGTATAGTAAAACCTTTTTTGTTATGGTGTGTTCGATATAGCACCACTTTATGGTATTTAGTTTCTGACTTTGTAACATGTCTCCTTTTACACCGTTGACACAAGTCAAGTTTACACGTGTTACAGTAGAATTCAGTGTCCCTCTGACATAGAGAACATTGTCGTACTTTACAAGCTGGACGCAGATCCCATTTACATCCATCCCCTTGATATTGAGAACTCTGGGTGCTGTATCCTGAACCCATGTTGTGGAAGTTGCTAAGATTAAACATCATACAACAAGTTTTGACGGTGGTGAGTTGTAGCGTGTCTATGATGTGGGGAGAGCTGAAATTAATCACATACAAACATTTTAAGATTTTGCTTGGTTAAAATACTGTATGAGTTTTAGCCCCCGTTGTGTCGCCTGAAGAGCAGATCGGCACCAAGGGATCACTTTACCCGGCTTCTGTCTGTCCATCTGTCTGTCTGTCCGTTCGTCTGTCACACGATATATCTTAAGAACTGTGAGATATATGAACTGAGTTATTGCTTGGCACTATGGCATTTGTAAATTGTCATTTTACCAACCTCATGAACTTTGACCTTGTCCTTTGATCTACTTTACTAAAAAGTTAAAAGTGCCAATATACAGAAAAGTTTTGACATTTAAGGGGTAATTATGTGTTATTTAGCATGTGCACTAATTAAGCATAATGAAAAATACCAGCGTAACAATTCACTTGAAATTGATCTACTTTACAAAGAATAACCCGGCAATTTAATTCAGTTTAAGACTTTTGACTTTTGAGTGGCGGATGTTGATGATTAAATAACATTTGGACATGTTTATGAGCTCGTAATATTGTTTTTTTGAAACGGTTATCACACAAATTGATATTTCAATATCATAAAATACATCAGGATCGGGAGCTAACAATGGATCGTGTAGCGTGACAATTGATGTAAAGACTCTGAATCCTGTATAACAGAACTTATCGGTCTCATACTATGTGTTGATTTTTTGTGCATTTATGAACTATCATGCTAGATTTTTGCATGAGATACCGTATATGCTACATGTAGTAGCACATGCGTTCCTTGGACCATTCTGGTTTTCTTTTCGCTCTAATTACAGGTGGGCGAATTTAAAAAAAGATAAAAGCCGAAGAAAACAGTTTTTTTAAAAAAAAACTGTGATTAGGTCAATTTATGTAATACAGTACAAAATCTGTCTTTAAATTGCATTTAACAATTTGGAGAGTACGTATAGATACATATACTTCTAGTTGAGACTTCAGATGAGAGATGTTTTTTGTAACATAATAAGCAACGGTAGGAAATATACGAGGGACATTTCTAAAGTTCTGAGATCTGTTAAATAAAAAAAATAACCGTTTCATGGATATTACTGAGTTTGATATCATTTAAAATACCAATGATATAAGACAAAAAATACACATATTATGAAATCACTTTGTAATTTTTATGAAGTGATTACTCCGACAATGGCGTCTGAATTCCAAATGTTTAGAATACAGACCTTAAAAAAGACATTACAAAAGACAAATGCCAGTTGGTAGAATGTTAACATAGGCTACAATCTATCATATGATGTTTTTTGGAGATCTTGTAGTTCTTAATAGGTGTAAGTGAGTGTCAAACGTAGCATGTTTTTATCAAATCTCGTTCGAAAAATTGTGTTAAAAAGTTCTAACTGTGAAAAAAAGACAAATTAAACAATCAAAGAAGAATAGGCAATCTTGTTACAAAATTTGATGGCATAAATTAATCAGGTGTTTTCACCAAAGTAGGATCTATAAAGGCTCAAGCTTTAAGAGAAGTTAAGTTTAGGGAGCCCCATATTTTCTCGTAAAATCTAAAATGGCGCCAGCGCAGTTGTAACCCAACCATAACTCAACATATTTGAAAATTTTAGCGCATGAAAAAAAAATCAAAATTTGAAATGTCTTTGTAACTTATATTCCTTTTAGGGGTCAAAAGTCAAAAGCAGAAGTAAGTTGTAGTTGAAATAAAATAAAATCCGCACAAAAACAAGTGAGAGTGAAGACTTTTTGTTCATTTTATTAGTCAGAGTAAGAGTCCTGTTACTTAAAATATAATATACTTAATTTTTATACAGATCTTGTTTTTTTTTTGATACATTGGAGAGTTATATAATTGCCAAAAAATCCAGCTGTTTCATGCATATAAAAATCTTTGAAAATGCCCATGATAGCATAACCGGACGTAGTAAACAAACCATAAACTGAAATTTAGTATTGCTGATAAACAATACCATTATCCTACTCTATCTCTTTGCAAATTAAAATATTCTTCAAAAGCTATGGAAAATTATATCACAATAATTATTTATGCGAAGGAGCATTCAGATAAGCCAAAGGATAGCTGGTACTAAGTTGTAGGTAAACCTTGAGCGTTGCCACTTTTCACGAGTTATTATTTTGCTACAGTAAATTTCCAATATATGCACGAACCTCTGGTTTTCTCTATCGTTGAATTACTTAGTAATTGGGAAATTAGCTGTGGATGATATAAGAAACTCACAATCACAGTCAACCCTACTAATGTTATTGAAATTTAAATTCAAGATTCAAAGGGTAGAGCATGTTTTATATATAAAACAGGCAGTAAACAGGAAATTGCTATGGTCTGTTTCTTCTGAAAACATGTCCTGTTAACAATGTGTTACCTTAGCTTGCCACACCTTTCTGAAAGACTTTCATGATTTTCAACAGAACTGGGTGGCTTAGGGGGGAGGGGGTAAATAACAATTAATACATCTTATCATAGTTCACAATAAAACTGGCAATGGCGGATCCAGGAATTTCGTAAAGGGTTGCGCAGTAGAAGACAAAGGGTCAGGCTGCTGTACTGAAGGCAAGGTCCTACTTGAGGGTAAGGAAAACGAGCAGCTTCTCGTATGCATTTAAATGGAAAGAAACCTTTTTACATAATTATATTCGTGATCACGTGTGTTGGCCAGGGACAATTGTATTCACCGATAGTACAAAAAGTTATCAAGCGTAAAATTCCTGTTGTATTTATTTATAATTTATAGTTACCCATAATGCAATTCTCATTCATCTGATTTGGAATTTTTAAAAGTCACATTGGTGCCTCATTTGCTAATCTGACGCCAAAAAATATAGTCCCGGTTCCCATGCAAAATATTTGTCCTTAAAGAAATTTTTATTTATGACAGCAGAAAATTGTATCATAGAGAATAGTTATAATTTAAATTTGAATGAATTCAATAAAGATCGTTTGAAGTACATTTCTACAGAATGAAAACTAAAACGCAACATAATTTTTCTGTTTACTATGTCTCCACGTGTTAGTCACTTCCTAGTCACATTTCCGTGAATAATTTACCCTATCTCGCTGAAGTCTCGCTACCTCTCACCAGAGCCACTGTTAGCTACTCTGAACTCATCGGGTTTTTTATTTGTAGAACACCGAAAAATAAAAGGTTCCAAACACATTAAATAATTAGTGGGGTTGTCAGAATCAAAGCTGTAGAATGAAACATACGAATATGAACGAAGAGTATTCAAGATCAAAATAGGCGCAAAGTAAACACGGACCTCAAAAATATCACAAGTGGGATTAGGTGCCATGGTTGAGTAAGCATCCCCTGCAGCTGACCGGTCACATCTGTCGCGTGCCCCTTGTCATTATCGGGAGATAAATGTAACTCCTTTTGCTATGAGTGCAATTCCTTTTTCACATGCGGATATATAATACAAGATCTGTTACAGTAATATTAAGCGTAAAATAGTATATACATGTATATGAATTCTAAAACGCAATAAACTGTAAATGTATTATATTTAGCGTGAATATGAACGATATTTGGAGAAAATTGGTTTTTGAACAAGTTAGCGTAGAATTTAGACATAATATATTCAATGTTCTTTGAAATTGTGGATTTTGAAACATATATCTTTCATATTGATAATATAAGGACGATTTTTATGAGGGCCGATAAGGTCTGTCGTCGCACGAACAAAATTCGAATTATTTTACGCATATAACTATTACATTTGCTTTTATTTCTTTTGTACTATGTAAAACATTGAACTCAAATTAACATCAGTGAAATCAGAACCAAAATCGTAATAATATGTCAAAATTTCACTTTAAAAAAGCATTGGAAACAGACGATTAGTGTCATGATTTTCAAAGTGTTGTTGGAATTGTGTTTGATGAAAATGACGTCGTCAAACGCGTAACCGGCGCACGGATATATAATAAATTGTTTTGAATATTATTTGTATACATTAGAGACGGGGAAAAAGTACAGTAATGACATTAACACACTAGATTTTAAAAGGGAAATTATTTTTAAATGACATGAGATCAATGAGAGTATTTCCTCTATACCGAGAATAGTTACAGCATGTAAGAAGTAGAGTACTGTTTGTTAAGGTACGCAGACAACGGGGAGCAATCTTAGCCACGAACGACGTCAAACAATATGTATTCTCTGCTACCTACAATGTATGGCGATCTTTCGACTAAATTTCGACTAAAATTTGAATCTGTTTTCAAACTACAACAAAAAACCTGACAGTAGTGAATTTAAATAAGTCCCTTAGTAAAGAGTGGTCTTTCACTTAAAAAAAACTTATTGAATATGAATAGACGCGTGTGAAGCAGAACAAGAGCTCATGACGTTATATGAGACGTAAATTACGCTTGCTTTCGTGCGCCGATGTACACTTACATGCTTTCTTTATTTTTTCATAATTTCCTTATTAAATGTGATATCATCATGAAATTTGAAATGCATGATCATATAATGTTACTTTTTGATATGAGAAGATAAGAAATATAAACTGTTCTCCCTGCCTACGACTTTTTGGGACAACCCTCGTACATCGCCAAATGTAATATGTTTACAGTAGTTTTTTTCTTAACTAAATCAAATTTCCTTTCTTGTCATAGCAAAATGTAACATTTTATGATCATGCATTTCAAGTTCATGACGAGACAACATTTTATAAGAAAACTGTGGAAAAAATAAAGAAACAATGTAAGTGTACATTGGCGCACGAAAGCAAGCATAATTTACGTCTCTCATGTAATGTTATTGTAATACGAATATGTAAATGTACGAACTGAATGATGTACGAGTTACTTTTGTGTGTGTCGTTGAATAAACCTTTTCCTGTTTTGTACACACGTGTTGTCAGTTGTGAATCCGCATATCCAGCTAGAGAACCCACATCTTAAGACTAGTACAAAACGACACATGGTGTCAGAAGTGGCGGATAGTTCCACCTTCACAAGTAATCACGGCTATCATGGAATTATGCGGCATTCCCCCACCGACCATGGACTGGTCTAGTTCGAATTTGCCCGAAGCCTGGAAAAAGTTTGAACAACACGTGAAGCTGATTTTCGCAGGCCCATTGAAAGAAAACAATGAAGAAGAACAAGTCTCATACCTTCTATTGTGGATTGGCGAGAAAGGTCGTGATATTTATAACACTTTCCCAGCATTTTCGAACGACGACATGAAGAAACTACAACCACACTATGATAGATTCCTCAGGTACGTTCAACCCAAGTTAAACCCAATCTTCGCCAGATACAAGTTTAACAATGAAGTACAGGGAACAAACACGTTTGATCAGTTTGTGACTAAACTAAAACTATTAGCAAGAGACTGCAACTTTAGTGACGCAGAGGAAATGATAAGAGATAGAATCGTGTTTGGGATACAAACAGAAAAAATTCGGGAAAAACTTATTAACGTTGGCGAGGCACTCACCCTGGATAAGGCTGTACAGATAGCTCAGGCATACGAGTACTCTCAAGAACAGCTCAAGCTCATGGGACAGCAATCGGTACATGTACAAGCATTGTCCAAGTCTACACCCCATGCACACTCACCTGCAGAGAGGAGCGGTAGGAGACCACCCCACCAGACGAAGACGCGATCCACTCCGCCAAAGACTCCGATAAAGTTTCCGTCTACCCCGAAGACGAAGCCATGCGGAAAGTGCGGAAAGCGACATGGAACTTAGGATACTTGTCCGGCACAAGGCCAGAGGTGCAACAATTGCCACAAGTGGAACCACTTCGCCAGTGTGTGTCATTCGCGATCCGTAAATGACATTAACCATGTGAACTCGAGTGACTGTCTGCAGAAGCCCAGTGAAATGAACAATGATAATCGTGCAAGTGACAGTACACAGAGATCTGTTGACATTAATCATGATGCATGTAATGTGTTTGGCAATGTTGTTCATGAGTCAGATTCAGATTTTAATATTGACAATGTTGTTAGCAATGTTGAGCATGATCAAGCATTTATTAACATTAAGCTAGGCCCAAACCACAAAGAGGTTAGGTTCAAAGTAGATACAGGGTCTCAAGTCAATATTTTGCCCGAATCCTTGTACATTGATTTAGCCCCTTATCACACATTAGGCAAATCTAAGATTAAGCTTTTTGCCTATAATGGCCACTCTGTACACCCCATAGGCTATTCTGTTATTCAAAGCAACCTTAAGGGTAAGCACTATAGCATACAGTATCAGGTCGTACAGACACATTCGCATCCAATTCTAGGTCTACGAGCATGCTTAGATTTAGGCATAGTTCACCTCACTTACTCTATTGATAAGGTTATGCCCTTCAGTAAGAGTCATGTACTTAGTCAGTACTCAGATGTATTTCACGGTATAGGTCTGTTTGCAGGAGAATGTACTTTTCAGGTTGATCCAAATGTTAGACCGGTTTTCAACCCCTCGCGCAAGGTGCCTGTAGCCCTACGCGACAAGCTAAAAGTAGACTTAGACAGAATGGAGTCAGCGCAAATTATCACCAAGGTAACAGAACCAACAGAATGGGTGAACTCATTAGTCGTTACTACAAAGCCAGCATCAGGAAAGCTTAGAGTATGTTTGGATCCCATGGAACTCAACAAAGCCATTATGAGACCACACTACCCTATGAGGACCTTGGATGATATCCTTCCTCAAGTCTCAGGTGCCAAGTACTTTTCCAAGCTAGATGCCAGCTCTGGTTACTGGACTGTTAGACTTTCACGTGAATCGTCACTGCTCACTACATTCAATACTCCATTCGGGAGATATCGCTACCTGCGTTTACCATTTGGCTTGAAAAACTCACAAGACATCTTCCAGCAGAAGATAGACCAATGCTTCGAAGGAATGTCCGGAGTTGCTGCCATTGTTGATGACATATTGGTTTACGGCAGGACCCCGCAGGAGCACAATGACAACCTCATCAAGGTGTTAGATAAATGCAGGAGTGTGGGCATCAAGATGAACAAGGAGAAGTTACAAGTGGGAGTTCAGGAAGTTGAATATTTTGGCCACATCCTCTCAGCAGATGGATTGAAGCCAGATCCCTCTAAGGTAGCTGCTATCAGGGATATGGAGCCTCCTTCCAATAAGTCAGAGCTTCAGACTATCATGGGTATGTTCACTTACCTCTCAAAGTTCGCACCAAATCTTGCTAACATCACCAGCCCGTTACGTCAGCTGCTGCTGAAAGACTCGGAATTTATATGGGATACACCACAGGCCCAGGCATTCCAGAAGGTCAAGGACCTTATAACCAGAACACCTGGACCTTTGCTTACATACTTTGACCCGGGAAAACCAGTAGTGTTGGAGACCAACGCATCTCAGTTTGGGCTCGGAGCAACACTTTTGCAGGATGGCAAACCAGTTGCATTTGCTTCAAAGTCACTAACCCCAGCGGAAATCAAGTACGCCCAGATAGAGAAGGAGATGTTGTCTATCCTTTTCGGCTGCAAGAAATTTCACCAGTACCTATATGGTAGGGAAGTCCAGGTCCATACAGACCACAAACCCCTAGTTGCCATTCACGCAAAGCCACTCGCACAGGCTCCAGCTAGGCTACAAAGGATGCTTTTGCAACTGCAGGCTTATGATCTAAAGTTGACGCACATCCCAGGCAAGGACATACCTATTGCTGATACACTTTCACGCAAGTTTTTGCCAGATACTTACCCACAGCTAACAGCAGGCATGGACTTACATGTGCACACAGTTATGTCCAGTACAAGGATGAGTGATAGAAGATTAGAGGAAGTCAGATTAGCAACCCAAGCTGATCCACAGATGAAGATACTTTTGAACATTATACATGATGGTTGGCCCGATAAACGCAAGAAATGTCCATCCGAAGCACTAGAGTATTGGAACCACAGGGATGAGTTGACAGAGATAGATGGCATTATATTTAAGGGTCACAAGACAATCATACCAAGAGACTTAAGACGCCATATGATGGAAGCTGTACATATAGGTCACATGGGTGTGGAAAAATGCTTGAGGAGAGCCAGAGACATATTTTGGCCCAGGATGTCAGCAGACATCACAAACATGGTTCTGGAATGTGGATTTTGCTTAGAAAGAAGAAACTCGAACACCAAGGAGCCACTGATCACTCATGATATTCCAGACTACCCATGGGAGACTATAGCTACAGATTTGTTCACATGGAACAACCAGGAGTACCTGTTAGTAGTTGATTACTACAGTAGATACTTTGAAGTAGAGAAACTACACAAGACAACCAGCCAAGCTGTTATAGAGAAAATGAAGAAGATGTTTAGTAGGCTTGGTATTCCACGGAAAGTCGTATCGGATAATGGTCCACAATATGCAAGCCAAGATTTCTCCACATTTGCTCAGGATTATGACTTTAACCATGTCACTTCCAGTCCAAAGTATCCACAGTCCAATGGACTAGCGGAGAAGACAGTACAGATTGCCAAAAGAATTTTGGACAAGAGCAAGGCAGATGGGAAAGATTATAACCTAGGACTACTAGAATACAGGACAACGCCTTTGAGCTTAGGTTACTCGCCTGCCCAACTATTGATGAGTCGCAAGTTGAGATCCATACTTCCAGTAGTTCCAGATGAGCTGAAACCAAAGGTACCAGTCAGGGTTAAGGAATTGATGGAAGCAGGGAGAGAGAAACAGAAAGGGTATTATGATCGCAGTGCTAAGCCTTTACCACCCCTTTCAGTCGGAGATAGTAAAAGGTACCAAGAAGGGAAACTATGGAAACAAGGAATAGTCACCAAAGAAGAAGGAGACAGATCGTACACAGTTAAAAGCACTGAGGGAGCAGTATACCGGAGAAACAGACGACACCTGATCAAGTCAAAAGAAAAGTTCGAGCCTGATGTATCAGATTCCAATATCGTCAATTTCGCAGAACCTTCTACCTCACCTCCCATTCCAACTAGTCTTCCGAATCCTGTTGAACCAATCTCCGAACCAGCTACTGAGGCTAAGCATGACCCCCCTGCTACATGTAACTCCTCCCCTTATATTTCTCGCTATGGTAGGATTGTTAAGCCCAAAGTAATTGTGTCTATGTAGATTTTTAAGTAAGAAAATGGTCTTGTTAGGTCGAACATGTGTTTTCAGATTTTTGTATTTTTTTCTTTTTCCTGCATACATGTTATTCACTCAAAAGAAGGGAGATGTAATGTTATTGTAATACGAATATGTAAATGTACGAACTGAATGATGTACGAGTTACTTTTATGTGTGTCGTTGAATAAACGTTTTCCTGTTTTGTACACACGTGTTGTCAGTTGTGAATCCGCATATCCAGCCAGGGAACCCACATTATAAAACAAATACAAAACGATACATCTCATAATGCCATAATCTCTTTTCCTGCTTCACATATGATTATCTATATTAAAATGAATATTTTTAAGTGAAAAACCACTCTTAACCAAGGCACTTTTTTTTATTCAACACTGTCGATTATTTTTAAGCAGATTCAAATTTTAGTCATAATTTAGTCGAAAGATCATCTTACATTTTAGGTAGTAGAGAATACACCTTGTTTGAAGACGCTCATGGCCCAGAACGTTCCCAAATTAATGTCTGTGATTAACAAACAGTACTCTATTTCTTAAATACAGTAACCATTTTTTCGATATAGAGGAAACACTAACATTGAATCTCATGCAATTTAAAAACAACTTCTCTATTAAAATCTAGTGTGTCATGTCCTTTCTGTACTCTTTTTTCCCGTCTCGGATGTATATAGAACATAACAAAAACAATTTATTACATTTCCGTGCACCGGTTTCGCGTTTAACGACGTCATTTTCATCAATCTTAAATCTTAAATCCAACAACACTTTGAAAATGACACTATTCGTCTATTTCTAATGCTATTTATATGAAATCTTGCCATATTATTAAGATTTTGATTCTGGTGTTACGAATTTAAATTCGAGTTCAGACTTTTACATAGTACTAAAGAAATAAAAAGAAATGTAATACCTATATGCATAAATTGTTTCGAATTTTGGCCATGCGTCAACAGACCAAATCGGCCTTCATATAAATCGTCCCAATATTATTAATATGAAAGATATATATTTAAGAGTTCACAATTTTAAAGTACATCGAATGAATTATGTCTATGCAAAAGCTGGTAAGTGTTGGTTGAGTATTAAAAAAGTTATAAACACTGTCTACGACTTTTTTGGACAACCCTCATATCTTATGCGTGAAAAGAAGAATACACTCTCTGTGGCCTTCAACTCAACATTTTAGATATATCGACAACGTATTGACAATTAACAATGGTCAATTCGATTCCTACGTCGATACGATATATCATGGTGAGCTTGAGATATAAGATGAATATTTTACCTGAAAAAGACGTTAATGGTAATGTTATTACCAAGCTATATGATAAACGTGATGACTTTCACTTTTCTATCGTCAACTCTCCTTACTTATGCAGCAATATACCTTCATCACCTGCATACGGAGTATATATATCTCAGTTGATTCGATACGCAAGAGAATGCTCTACGTATGAACAATTTCTAAAACGAAGTAAATTATTGAAAAGCAAGTTGACGAAACGAGAAAATCAATAGTCTCGTTATAATTTCGTAAGTTCTATGGTCGATACATTGACCTTGTCAGCAAATACAATTTATCATTGAGTCAAATGCTGACTGACATTTTTCATACCAATTGCTAGTCCATTATTTATACACGAAACTGACAACGGATTTTCTAACTATTTTCTGACGATAACGATACGTACACAAATTTGTTTTATGTAATTTAATATAGAGAAATTCTGTCATTGTCAGTGAATAACATTGTTTATTTCTTAAATAATAGAGAAATCCGTCGTGAATTCAGTGTATAAATTATGAACAGTTAGTATGAAAATGTGCAATCATCGGGAAGTGTTTTTTCCGAGGCAAATTATTGAAAATTAATCAATAATTATATGAGGATATGGAGATAACGAAGAGTATTCAATATCAAAGCCCATAAAACAATACAAAATAGGAGCAGAGCAAACACGGACCTCCGAAACATCAGAGGGGGGATCAGGTGCCATGGAGGAGTGAGCATCCCCCGCTGACTCGTCACACCCGCCGTGTGCTCATTGTCATGATCGAGAAATTACGAAAAATCCCTCGTCAATTCAATGTATAAATAATGGACTAACAATTAGTATGATAGAAGTTTAAAAAACATGCTATCATGTAAATCTTACAAACAGTTAGTGTAAATATATACAGAATTTCTCTATATTAAATAACATAAAATAAACTTGTGTACGCATCGTTTATAATGTACACGAATTATTTGAAAACTGTAATTATTCCACAAGATAGCTAGCTTATGTATTAAACTTATTGATTAATCCAGTATAATATTACTTACCCCTTTGTATTTGTTTGTAACAGTTGCAAATAATTGCTGAGTTTTCCCAAGTGTCAGTTGTGCAAAGCACAGCGGTAAAGTAAATTCCAAAACAAAATTTGAGACACCATTAATGACTTCTTCTAAAAAAATCACTCGGATTACCATTACATAGTGAAGAAACTAGTGATAGCAACCTGTATTTTAAGGATGTACAACACTTCTACCCCAAAAAATTCCTGTCGTTTAATTTTCGTTATTTTTGTATATTTAGTACATGACAAAAACTACTGCAAGCATGCATATTTTGCACAAAATCGTTCGAGTGGTTTTTGGACAGGAAATTCCAAAAGTTACCCCCCGTTAGTTGTTTACAAGGAGAGAAAATTTTTAATCAATGAACTACTTAAACCTTGATTTTCAAAAAGGCCAGGTTAGATATAACTGTCAAATTTCATTGACTTATTCTTTAAACCATTTAACACAAAAACATTTTTTTTTGATAAAAAAATCATCAAACAATTTTTAAAGACCTTAAACTGAAAAACTATTGATTACCTAAGCCTTGAAAATTGTGTATTTTTCAAATTCAAAATTTTTTTGTGAAAAAACCCGTCGTTTAATTTTGATAAAAACTTTCTTTAGGTAGCTGGTAGTAAAAATAATCTTTATATTTTTTTGTATAATTTTTTTACGACCAGTTTTGATTTAATAGCGGAAAATTATCCCCTCCCCCTTTCTCAATAAATCACGTTCCCGCGCGTCTTTCAGACGGGGGTCGATCACTATGCTATGACTCTACAAATACACATTTTTAAAAAAATCAAATTGGAATATTGCTTTTGCTTCAAAAATATATTAACTTACATATCTAAAAGTTCTCATATCTAAAGCGTATTTAAATGTAGATTTTAAGGCAATTTTTGAATACCCCTACCACCCCTACCCCTTCATTTTTTTGCGTCGCAGACCATTAGCGTTTGACGAAAAGTCGTTTACAGTGCAAATGTGCTAGTATTTCGTCATTTGAATCCCGGAGATATGCATTATTTTTTAAATTCATGAATGCAGAATAAATATAGACTACTGGTTTTATATGCATCAGGAAAAATTATTGAAGGATTTTAGTGTTTAGACCATATATGTATGCGTTATGCATTCCATATCACATGAACGTTGAAACCTGGATACGAATTCCACAGGTACTTGTGGACAGGACCCCCCCCCCTTCCCCCGATATTTAACCCCGGAGCTTATTTGACAATTTTTTCACAATTTATATTTAGTACACTTATTCAACATGTTTGCAATATAAACAAATCGTCAAAAACCCAAAATAATCGCTCCTCCTTATGAGCTAGACTATGAAGACTCTGTAAACCACATATATGTTTTCAACAAGGAGCTTCAAAAGAAGCTCAAAAGTTCAATTAACAATGTAAATATTGGATTGATTGATTGTACATGTATATTGTTTAATGTCCTCTCGAGGATTTTTCACTCTTATGGAGACGTCACCGTATGCTGGTGAAGGGTGTCAATTTAGACCTATACTCGGCACTCAGGGCCATTGAGTATTGATGGTTCTTTATCGTGCCAACGCCTACCTTGACACGGAACCTACTTTTTAAGGTCATATCCGAATGATCCATGACTTTCTCTTCTAGTGTCGAGCGCCTGACGAAGGAACAGTCACTACCTATGTTTATGTCTTAGGTATAACGCGGCGCCGCGAACGAGAATCTAATCCGGGCCTCCCGATCACGAAGCGAACGCTCTACTGCTAGGCTTCTGTGGCCGTTGTAAAGACGAATAATGACCCCCATCGAATAATGACCGGGGTCATTTTCAACGACAAAAATGACCCCAACCCGTAGAAAAAAAATCATTTTTTGTAGAAAAGCAGTCCTATCGGTGCGTACAAATAAGTAATTTTTTCGAATTAATAAGGTCTCATTCGGACGAGTGAGTAAAAATAGAAATGGATGACAGGACTCCTCGATGCTGTGTATTTTTTATATGTTCCATCCTATACATACTGTATCAGAATATGAAAAGTTAATTGAGGACTATTTCTTTTTATGTCCCCGTAATCGAAGATTTGGGGGTATATATTTTTATCGTGTCCGTCTGTATGTCTGTCTGTCTATCTGGCGGTCTGTTTGTCCGCAAAAACTTTAACCTTGACCATAACTTTTCATTTATTAGAGCTATGATTTTCATATTTAATATGTGTATTCCTTGTGACAAGACCTTATTTTGGATACAACAAAATTTGACCTTTTGACCTTTACCTTGGAGTTTGTCCAATTTTACACAAAAATGCCAAATTTTTACTTTGGCCTTAACTTTTAAACGGTAGATACTAGTACTCTCATACTTCACATATGTATTTTTTGGCATGACCTTTCATTGGATACTAAAAACTTTTACCTTTTAACCTTGACCTTGGAGATTTCCGTATTTATGAAAAAAAAAAACTTAACCTTGGCCATAACTTTTGAATGGTAAGGGCTAGGGTTTTCATACTTCATACATGTAATCCTTGTTACATTAAACCTTTCTTAAGAAACCATGAACTTTGACCCTTTGACCTTTGAGTTTGATCTACCTTTCAAAAAATTATCCTAAGTCATTACTTTTGAACAAGTGGTGCTAGGACTTTCCTATTTTGCAATTTCAGTTTTTGTGAGGAGACCCTACTTTGGGTACCAATATAATTAAATTGCATTTAAGAAAAGTTTAATCTTCGCTATGTTGCCATACAGGGGCATAGCTGTTTCACAAACACATCTTTTTATACATAAGAGGAGTTGTGGATAACAGATGGATACCCCAAAGCGTAACAGATGGACGGACGGACATCAGTATCACTGTATACCCTCCCGCTTTTCAAGCGGAGGATATAATAATATATAATACTGCTGATTTTTTCTGTCATTACGATGATTTCCACCATCGAAAAACAATGTTTACCTAACCCTCTAGGCTCGATAATTTTTTTTACTCCTTTAGATTCTGAATCATCGCATTGACCTTAAAATATAGTTATAATGGTATAATGTTATGAGATCAACATATCATCAATTTATTCTCAATAAGCTCAGGTGAGCATTTTGGCCAATACATGTATGCTTCTTTATTTATTTTGCCTCCTAAAAATTTCAGCTTTAATCCACAGGGAGTCATTTTTCTACGGGGGTCATTTTTCTTCACGTGGGTTCTGCAAATTTTTAGGGTGGTGACAATTTTTCTACGGGCAAAAGGGTCATTTTTCGACGTAGACTATTGACCGGGGGTCATTTATCGCTGTCAAAAATAACCCTCGGTCATTTTTCGATGGTGGTCATTATTCGTCTTTATACCGGTATTAATATTGGAGGAATTCACACAAAGACCTCCAAAATATCAGATTTATGATCAGTTTCTATTGAGTAGTAAGCATCACCTGCCGATTGGTCATCAATAGATTGTTTCAAGACCTTTTCTTTAAAAACACATAGATGTTGCCAATCAGAAACCCGTGCATCCTTTTAATTAAAATATGTTTTTTTGACAAAGTAACTTTGCAAATGAACAGAGACAACTTATGATAATTAGTGAGCTCAATTTTAAAGGAAAAATAGCTGTCAACGAGATTAAAATCAAAGGCCTGAAGGACCTAAAGTCGACTTGCTCGAGTTAATTGACCTTTTTCATATAACTGGACAGCATATCTTCTGTAATGAGTAATGTATCTTCTGTAATGTGTAATGAAAAAGGCCAATACCATTCAAACGTTAGTGTGATCTGGAATAATGGAACAGTCCAGGAACCTGTTCACCTCTGTTTGAATGGTATAGCCCTTGGCTATATAAACGGCTGCAGAGGTAGTCTCGAGCATTTTAATACCCAAAGAAGAAGTGAGAAGCAGAGAAGAAACTAAAAAGGTAATAACAGCACCAGAAGTATTTAAAGGGTAAAAGAAAGATAAGTAAGGCTAGGGTACAGAGTACCGGTGTGTATTTAGCCAAGGAATTGAACTGAAGCACAAGGTGTAGTAATCCTGAGTTAAGGTGAGGCTCCGAGTGTTCATTTCAATTGGAACTTGGTTACGGAACCAGGTGCAAGGAGCCCAGTCATAGTACCCGGTTACAAAAAACCTCTAATTGTATCCTGCTGTTTATATTTAAAAAAAAAAAACAAGGACAAGTATCCCCTTAAATAACAAATAATCATTGTTGTATATAATATTGATTCCCCGTATTAATTATAAGCTCAGCAATATTTCATTTGTAGTTATTTTAAATTAAGACCCTGTATCCCTAGATAACGGACCCTTAGGTTACACGTTACACTTCTATTCAGTTTATTTTGCATCTTCTAAGACATTAAATATTGGGTCTCTATGTTTGGTTTAAAACCAATATCATCTCGTATGATATTTTTATTTTTATTATTTAAAGTCTTGGTTTGTAAATATACAAATAAGATTACATGTACATATTGTGACAAAATTTTCAGCATTTTGGATAGGTATCGAATACCGGTACATCTGCTTAAATTTGAAAGGGTCTCAATTTACCCCACACCTCCTAAAAGAAAAGAAATGTTTAGATGCATCTACCACGTCAATTGAATTATTAGAAAGACTTTACTTCTGTACTTCTTAATTACAATTACCATCAAGTTGACTAGATCTCAGTCTTCCATTTAGAAACGAAAAACTACATTAAAGTGAAAAAGGGGAAATCTTGTTCAACAGGGTGAAAAAGTAACTGTGAAAAAATATTCTCTTATAAACAGAGCTACGATCACTAAGAAACAATCTCTAGTAATGGAAAACAAACATTAGATATCTTAGAGTAATTTTTTTTAAAGATCCGCCTTATCATATACATGTATTTACACTATTTCACTTTAATTTAAGCATAATGATTATGTTTATGTTAAGTAACTTATAATCTGATATTTGAAAATAAAAAAAAATAACACAGTCATACAGATGAGCTGTTTATCAATAAGGCACATGCATATTAATATACCAAGACCCATTTACCTGTAAATAAAATCACCATGATTATGCCAGAAAATTTTACATTATTGGAATATCAATCCCAATTTATTGCGAAAAGCAGCACTGCAAACCTGGATTCTGATATGGAACTACATGCAGTGGTCTGTGTTACAAAGTAGTTATGTTAATGACTCGAACTGCAAACCTTAATTCTAGAAATAGATTTTTTTTTCAATCACACTATAGCTACAGCTAATAAGAGTACAAGGCGTTTTGATCCGGGCCACAATTAAAGGATGAAGGTCAAATGGTTGAAATGTAGCACATGTAGGAAATTCACATACCTCCCCTTCAATGATAAAAATAAAAACAGCTCAAAGTTTTGTGAAACATTTCGGGCATAGAATAAACGTTTCATGTCTAAAGTCTACAAGATATGCATCAAGGTGCATTTGAAGCATACATTATGCATAGAAATACATGTATGTATTGAAAAGAGCGGTCATTTAAATTGTTTACAGTTTTTTGCTAAGCGAGAGCTATTCTGAGGTCTTGACTTCTGAAGTTTATTAATAACCGGGAATTCCACATTGAACACCCCTTTTCCTGGATGTGAATATTTATCTGACACATTGCTCTATCATGTGCATAAAGATATTTGGAAATAAAGCTTTTTTAAAAAGTTATTAAGAAAATAAAACACATGTTTTACTATATAAGTCTATATGTAAGCTAGTTGTGGTCCAGGTCCGTTTGTGTAAGGGAGTTTTCTACTTCAATTATAAATAAACTTAGATAACAAGATTAGGGAAAGGTAGTAATGTGAAGTTGAATTTCACAACATTTTACGCTGATGATTTTGGTACATTTTGTGCTTTCAAAATTAAAAAAAATGCTCTATATATCAGGCCTGAGTTTAACCAACCTTTCGTAAGAAAAGATGAATGTTTTTTAACTTACGAAATTCATATGTTCATACTTAAGATACAAATTGTCTGTTTTACTAAGGAGATCTTAATTTTACATCGTAAACTTAACCCATGTTTTATGTTAAATTTTGAAATTGGAACTTTTTTGTCAGAGGAAAATTTTTCTCTTGTTAAGGACTCTGCGCTTATTTCGTTTTATCCATAGAACATCTGCTATAAATAATAATAAACAGCAAAGTATGTCATCGGAATTGAAAAAAGAAAGCCAATCTGTAGTGAGAGGAAACTACTCGCAATTGCTCTCAAAAATAAGTTTTTAAAAGGAAAACCCTGCCCCGGGTTGACTACAGATTAAAAAATACACCTCGGTCAAAGAGAAAGTAGCCTAATATGTCGTGTCTATTTGGTCCATTTTTTTAAGATTAAGAATCCATGTTTATTATTGGTATTTGAATTGATTAATTAATGAATGCATAATTATTTTCTCATGCAGATGAAGGAGATACTAAACTCTCTGTCGGTTTCTTTTCGCTAACATGCTAAATGTAGGTCAAACTTGCAAAATCTTATTAAATTACTGATGGTACTGGTGTATATTGAGAATTTAATACATTTCTTTTTACAAACAACCTTTTGTTTTAAAAAAAGTTAAAACGTACAGGCAAAACGTTTTCATTGTAAGAATTTAAAATTTAAACAATGTTTAGTATTTGTTTTCTCACAAACATGAATTATTCTATGTCACCTTACGTACATGTTTTTTAACATTAAAAAGTAGAGGTGTCAATTTCACAGCACTAAACAGTACTCTATGTCCGTCTTCTATTTTATAGTTGTAACTTTATTATTTAATAAATGACTCTGGATAAAAGTTGTTAATTTCATTTATAAAGCAGGATTAAAAAACGTTTGTTCACCTCGATTTTCTTCTTTTTACCCAAAAATAAACTGTCTTTTATGGATTTAGAATTTAAAATATTGGATATCCGATATAACTAGGGTACCTCCCAGTAATATTGACTAATATACTGTTCTTAATTGATATATCTCTTTTAATTTATTGATATAGAGTTCATTGTGTGACAATGGTTTATAGAACCATGAAAGAAAATTTTCAAAAAAATAGGCAGATTAAGTAATTTTAGAGTGTGTTGTGATAAAAATCAAGTATGTCCTATGCTGCAAATTGAAAAGTCTGGTTGATGTCATTTTCATAGCTCCCAAATTCAGGGGGCATTTAAGAAATAAACAACGTTATTCAGTGAACATGGCATTATGAATAGCAATTGCTCTGCTGGCATATTCCATGATGCCAGCAGAGCTATTGCTATTCATAATGCTATGTTCATTTAATAATCGTTGTTTATTACTTATATTAGCATTCTTTGATTTTTTTTTCAAGAATATCAGAGGAAATCCCGACTTACATAAGGACGCGGCTTCTTGTCTTCAGTAAAGAGAAACATACGGCTTTAAAATCAGTACACCTAATTAATGCTCCTTTTCTCTAATAAATCACAAGCGATTTATTAGGATACAAGCAGCGCCGTATAGGTGTACTAGAGTGTGTTCTACACGGGTGTGTTGGAGCAATTGCACTCCTAGCAGAAGCAGTTGTGTTTATAGTTCAGTGAACGCAGTTGGTGACTGCATGTTCATTGTGGGAGAGAGCAGTGGATATGCAAATATAACAATATGTACTGCATGTGCGACGTCTCAACGCTAGTGGGTTTCCAATGTACTGATGTTGTGGACGAATACCATCTACCCTCAGTCTCTTGTGAACAATTTGTGCATTTTTATGCTGATTTCTTCAACCAGCAGTTCTAGCAGCAGTTTGTTCTATTAAGAATAAAAGTAAAATAGGATATTTCTTTCGGCATGTGCACATCCCTTTAACGATAGCAATATTCAAGTAAATGTTTTTGTGTTCAATGCGTTTTCTCGATCTGCATGCTTGCATATCCAAACGGTTTTTTCTGTACATGAATGGATTTCGTGTTAGTGCATTTTCTACATGTATACTGCAGCAAATGCATTCAAAAGTCTCAGTATGCAAGTTCTAGTTTTTGTTGGATTTTTATAAAACTTTTAAAAGATGTATTTGGTCAATTTATAGATTTCTAAAAACTATGCTTTCGGAGATGTGAAAGAACCAGACAAGGAAATTACTCAAGTGAAACGAATGTACAAGGCTTTACATAACAGGCACAGGTGGCCAAAATAATCTCAACTATATATGGCGGGATTGAAGAAATATGGCGAACAAGGGTGTATAGGAATGTATAGGAATGTAGTAAGTCCTACAAAGATGAAAAAGTATGCCTTTTTAAGAATTTATGTCATCTTTAAGAACACGGGCGGAATAAAAGAGTTAAGCGTCGTTCATAAAAGTGTCAAACAAATTTAACATTCATGCAAGACAATGAAACAGGTATCGAAAGTCACCTAAACACTCCCTTTTTATTTCAAATTCAATGAAACTATTAATGAATGTTTTTCAAATGCAACATTACCAATTTTTCATAAAGATTTTCTTACAAAGCGTATTAACACTTATTTCTTCGCATACGCTTACTAGAGAGTTGCATATAAAATTTTTAGCAGTAAATTCAAAATAAAAAGTTTTAAAATAAACAAAGTGAATTAATATGAGATTACAAAATACCATATTTTCTTCCAGTAAGTGAGCTAGGTAAGTTATCAATGAAAAAATAATATTAAACACAATACCATAACAGTAAAATAATCAAAGAAATCTACAAATTTCTTTGAAATTATAAAAAGTAACCTCAATTAAAGAATTCTTTCATCAAAGGAAATGAAATATATTGAGTTATCGAACAGTATTCAACCTCAAAATTCCATTAAACAATACAAAATAGGAGTAGAGCAAACACGGACCTCCAAATCTTGAGGTATGATCAGATGCCATGGAGGAGTGAACCCACCGTGTAATCCTTGTCATGATTGGGAAATAACAAATAAGTGTGTAAATAATGGCCTAACAATTAGTATGAAAAACGTCAATCAGCATTTGATTTAATGATAATTGTATTTGCTGGCACGATCGTTGTATAGACCATAAAACCTATGATAAAATGCTTTAAATGAGACTGCTGATATTCTTATTTCATCAACTCTTTATCAATGAATCTCCTCGTTTTGGAAATTGTACATAGTAGAGCATGCAAATTGAGTATCGATTCATCAGAGAGATATAAACTCCGTATCTATTTGTGGCCACGAAATAAAAATTCGTGGGAACGAAATAAAATTCGTGGCCACGAAATAAAAATATGAGGCTACAAAATGAAATTCATGGGAACGAAATAAAAATTTGTGGCCACGCAAAAAAAAATTCGTGGGAACGATATAAAATTCGTGACCACGAAATAAAAATTCGTGGGAACGAAATAAAAGAAAGAATCTACTTAATTAGTGTATTGACAGATCGGTTTCGTAATTTAGACGCCAATGTGAGCATAGACGCGCGTGCGGATCTGCAGACAAAAGGCTGAGAATATATGTTATTTACAATAGCTGAGCTTATGTCCAGTGCATTTCTAAATGTATTTCACACATTAATTGCTAGCTGTTTCAGATAAATAGCGTGTAATTGTAAGGCTTTTTAGTCAATCATTCAATGTTTATTTATCTAAAAATCAGTGTCAGAGTAGGCCCCTATTATCAGGATAGTGACATCTTAAAAATAAAAGCCATGTTCAGATATTGTCATGATTGTTTTCACATAAAACCCAACTGTTTAAGGTAGGATACAATAGATAGGACAAATATTTCCTCAAATTGAATTTTGCTGAAACTTTGATAATTTTTGTTCCAGGATAAAAAAAGCTCTCTTTATACATGATATGAAAATAATTCAATCACACATGTTTCTCCCACATCGTTTGTAATATGGCCTATCAGACCCGCGTAAGAAGATTGTGAAATCAGACATTCGACTTGAGAATGAGCCTTATTTTAAAATTAACAATTGATATATTACATTGTGTAATGCTGATCATAAAGAAAACCTTTTTGTTACTTAAAATCAGTAAGTTATACTGATATTGATGAATTTGAATAAAATATGACGTATACTATTTATCCGTTCATCAGTTCTTCATGCAATTAGCCGTCAAATATCAAATTTCAATAATTAATGATAATTCAGGCATATTATTCAATACAATTCTATCGTCAACTTCCCTTACTTATGCAGCAATATACCTTCATCACCTGCATACGTAGTATATATATCTCAGTTGATTCGATACGCAAGAGCATGCTCTACGTATGAACAATTTCTAATACGAGATAAATTATTGACAAGCAAGTTGACGAAACAAGAATATCAGCAGTCTCGTTTAAAGTCATCATTTCGTAAGTTCTATGGTCGATACAATGACCTTGTCAGCAAATACAGTTTATCATTGAGTCGAATGCTGACTGACGTTTTTCATACCAATTGATAATCCATTATACATACACTGAATTGACGACGGATTTTTTCCGTTATTTGATCATGACAAGGAGCACACGGCGGGTGTGACCGGTCGGCATGGGATGCTCACTCCTCCATGGCACCTGATCCCACCTCTGATGTTTCGGGGGTCCGTGTTTGCTCTGCTCTTATTTTGTATTGTTTTATGGACTTTGAGATTGTATACTGTTCGTTATCTCCATATCCTTCCATAACGATTTTTAACAAAAATCCATTTGGCTCAGTCCAGTTGAATGATAATGATAAGTCCGTTCATCTTAAATGATATACAAGACAAAAAGCTAAAGTTGACATGGTAAAGAACAACTTTATTTCATGGCCACGAATTTTTATTTCGTTCCCACTAATTTTATTTCATGGCTAAAATATTTTATTTCGTGGCTACGAATTTTCTTTCTTTCCCACGAATTTTATTCGTGACCACGAATTTTATTTCGTTCCCATTAATCTTATTACGTGCCCACGAATTTTTATTTCGTTTTCACGAATTTTATTTCGTGGCCATGAATTTTTATTTCGTTCCAACGAATTTTATTTCATGGTCAAGAATTAGATATGTCCTGGATAACTTACATGTTAATGTTCTGTCGAGGTAATAAATGATTCTTCTAATGAACTAAATAAATAAAAGATAATCCTGTGACAATCCTCACCTTCTTGTTGATGCTTAAATTCTATCTTTTTTCTATGTTTTCCTCTAGGTCAATAAAACATCAGCATTTTGTTTAACCATCCTTGTGCAATTCTTCCTTGTGTATAACTGTGAATTACTACGAATTTTAAAGCCACTGTGATGAAATGAAGAATGAAAAATGAAAAAAAGTAATACATGTGTATTTTACCATTTTCATCCATTGACAACATCTGTTTTCATTGAGTTTGAATTGATCTTAAATGCATCCTGATCAAGTTTAGATAAAAATAAACTGTACGGTAAAGTCACCGTCATCGTGCAATGACTTTGTGATTTTGATCTCTCACCCCCTACTTATGTGTGTGAGTAGGGGTTACAGATACAATGAAGTGCATTGAAGTGGTAAAATTTTCCGTTTGACTGGAACGTTTTGGGCTATCTTTAGAACGATGATTGTCATACATTGACACGCCCATTTCTTTAGAAAGGAAAAATCGGTCAGATGGTTCATTCGAATACCTGTAGAACAGGTATTCCATAAATATAATAGCCAATCGAATTGGCGGTCTACATATAAACACCGAGTAAGCACGTGTTCGACCGATACCTGTGTTATGGCTACTCCAATAAACATTGATAAGTACATAATTATGGACAAATTCGTTGCAATATGTGTTTTACAGAAGCAGGAACTTTCAAACTTTCTCTCTTATGATATAAAAATCTCCATTTCGGTGTAACTCATGTTGCTTGTCACGAAAAGTGGGGTG
>NW_026926853.1:0-29540 GCF_032062105.1 Saccostrea cuccullata | reverse complement strand
GGGATCAGGACAAATTCTTTTGAGCAATGTGCGGTGCAATGGAGATGAATATGCTATTCAGTCGTGCTCTTCAAGTAGAAATCCCAGTACTTGTGGTCACTATGAAGACGTCGGTATTTCTTGCTCAAATGGTAGTTTCTTTCATTTTCATTTTAAACAGGATTTAGAATTTCTGATATTCAAAGTATTTTCCATATTAAGTATATGAATTATATTTTTTTATCAATCTTTCAATTATGTTCCTTTTGGTTTAGATTGATCGATCGATCAAGAGAGTAGATATTTAAGAAAAAAAAATAAGTAAATAGCTTCTTTTTAAGATTGTCCATCATTCACTTACGGAAAAAAATGTGAAAAAGATTGTGATTGCGACCGCAGTATTTCATTGTCATGAGACAAAGACACAGGAGAGTGCAGGTGCAAGACTGGATGGTCAAGTGCCCGTTGCACGTGTGGACCAGGGATGAAATGTGACGAAAACGCATACTGTGACGGGTTCAAATGCCTCTGTATTGATGGTATTCTCACAAAACCATCCAATTGTTCAGGTTCGAAACATTCAATTTAACTGTTTAAGTTTATTTATCAATATTCTCTCATATGTTATGTATTTGTATGATCATATAGCCAAGAAAAATGAATTATAACACTATACACTATTTTTTTTTAAACTGTATTCCTTGATGAAAACTCAGATTCTTCACTGCTGAACACCAACGAATGAAAATGAGATTAAGTTCCACCCATTCTGTGATGTAAGCAGTCCAAAATCTCATTGACTGGTCCAACATCTCACTCAGCAGTCCAACATTGATTTTGTTATGCCCGCTCAGCAAAACATTAGATATGTTGTTTTTTTTTCGTATATATTTGTATAGGAACAATTTTTAAAGGTATAACAAATAGTACTAAATAGACCTGTTGGATGTAGTTTATATTTAAATGTCTTAAATGCATTGTTTGAGAAAATATCTTGATATGAGGGCAGATTGGTGCATTTTAAGACAGCAGAGCTCTTTGTTTTCCATCATCATATGTTATACCCCTTTAAACATTTGAACGATTATTTCCTTGAATTTGCTGGTCCTATCAATTACATATATTATTACATGGTTTCCATGGTTGAAATTTGATTTTTGAGGTTAGTAATAACAACTTGATCAAGAGATAAACGGGTTCTGTGATCAAAGTTAGTAATTGATCCTCCATCTAATACATTAATTAGATAGACGATACGTTCCTCAAATATATGATTATGTTCCTCTTTGCAGGGCGTTGTCATTTCCTTTAATCGTATTTTTTAGTTTGAGGAACAGACGAATTTCTTGGGAATTATTTTCCTTTTAAAATTTGAGTGCTTGAAATGCCAATGATTGGCAATATCCATAATTATATCTCGGTGTCTTGTTAAAAAGCCCCATAACACTCAATGTCTTACAATGTTGACTAGAAAGATTTCACTTTCCATCGATGTTTCGATTAAAACATATGGAATAGCAGCGCCTGGTGTCCTTTAATCCAGAATTCTTCCCATTGTTTAAGGAAAGGTATGCTTAAACATATATAAAACAAAGAAATTTTCTTTATCTCCCAGTCATCAGATAGGTTTTTAAATGGAATGGTCAAGAGAATTGAAATACTTGTACCCGATATTCCTTTTTTCGAATCTATGATATCATCGGCATAAAGAATGCCACAAGGGGTACATTCTTTTCTATAAACACAACTGGAAGACTTCCATTTCAGATTTCACCTACTTATTTCAGTGATATTACTCTTAAATGAGCAATTGGTTATCAAAATGTAGTATCAAGTGTTTTGCAGTTTTTGACAAACAATTTTGATAAATAAAACACAAAAGGTCCGAAAAAGGATTCATGAAATATGCCTCTGAAGTAAAATTTACAATTATAACATTTTTATATAAAAAGGCATAAGCATCACCAAGTATCCTGCGAAAATACCTAGAAATGTACCTCGATGATTGTGAAGAAATTTGTTATAGTAACAATACTTCAATCACAAGTTAAGATAATGCATTTAATATACAAATCTAATCTCTAACATTACACTGTATATCTCATCATATTCATCGATGAATACATTCTCCAAAACTTGTAAAGGGGACCGTATACATATATATAACAAATGAGATTGCGTACAGAGAAACTGTTGAAAAATGTTGCTCCATCATTTTTAGATGATTGGCAAGGCATATTTACTTCTAATCAGGATCACGTGTTAATTAATGCTCATCTTTTACAGATATTACGGACGTCTTGTATTCTTGTTCATTTGAAACAGATTTTGAAACATGTTCCATCCAAAATTATGGTGAAATGAAATGGAGGAAAGACAGTGTAAGAGTTAAAACTGATTTCTCATTCATATTCTGATATAGTTTCATGGAATTATGGAATGAATATACATTTTATAGAGTGGGACACCTAGTGATGACACAGGTCCATACTCGGCACAAGAGGGGAAATATTACGTTTATACAGAAGCATCTAGCCTATCAACTGGCGATAGAGGAGTAATGGAAATCCAAGTTTCTGATTTAAATCTAAGTAAGTGTTTGTAATATCAATTGAAATTAGCTTTAAATAATATATGGGACCATTTAATAATAATTTAAGATGAAATGTGACAAACTTTTAAAGAGAACTTATTGAGCTCATTTGTATTGGAGAAAACAAGGTGTTAAAAAGTAAGCCTTTCATGAATGAATTTGACGTTCGTAATATAAGAAACGTTTGCGTTTTACGGGAAAATTTACCATTAACTGCCACGTAACATTACCACTACAGGACAAAAAATTTGCTAATAATCCAAAGTTTTACTGACAATATTTGATAATTAATGAAACGGTGCTGTTCATGCTGATTAATACTGATATTTACTGTTAATATTGCTGTTGCAGCTGATAATTTTAGTTGTTTCTGATAAACACTAATAATGACCGCTGTCTACACTTTTTAGTCTGATAAATACTGATAAATACTGTTGATATGCTATAGATGCTGAGATTCACTGATGATTACTGTGGTCTTTGTTTTTAAGATCGGAAGGGTTAAAGAGCTGAGGGTCGTAAAAACCTTCAATTATTTCTTTCTTTTAATTGTAAATTATCATCATGACATTTTGATTTTCTAAAATGTTCTGCTAGTATTTTTGAAATCGTATTACATTACATATACCACAACTAGTCCGAACCATGCTCAGAGCAATGGACCTGCAGAACGAATATTTCAGACCATGAAACATCTTATCACCAAATCTCAATAACCATACTTAGCTCTCTTGGATTATCGGATCACAGAGATGAATGGTATTGATATGTCACCAGCCTATCTATTTCTAGGACGCAGACTGAAGTCTATACTACCTACAGCAGCCCCTTTACTGAAATCATGGATAGATGACAACACGTTGGTCAAGATAAAATGTCGACAGGAAATACAGGAGGAGAAATTTAAATGACATGCTAGGACAATGGACAAGCGGATTCGTTAAAGACTTGCACCTTACAAAAAGTTCGTATGTTATTAAGACCAATGGAAGATGCTACAGACGTAATCGCAAATTCGTGAGACCTACTCGTGTCCGAGGTAACTCAGTCTCCAGAGATGATGTCCTTGAATATACCGATGCGACATTGCGTTCTAAGGCCACTCAGAGCACCAATGGTATATCAGCAGCTTCAGATGTGCAACCAAATACCGTCACCGAGACAGCTAGATATGATGTTGAACCACCAGCAGTAAATCCTGTGCATCTTACCAGTAGTTGCCGCTGTGTTGAACTCTCTGCGGGATACCGAAAATGATCTTCATTAATCGTAATTGAAAACTGAACTGATATTTCATCAAATTTATGTTGTGTTACAGTTTATAATGGACTTTCATTATTCAAAATCTAATGTAATGGAAAGTATCAATTTTTGAAAGGGGAAGGGTGTGATCAATATTTATTCTTTTTTACGTTACTGTTCTTAAAAATAAGCTCTCTTGTAAACAAAGGTAAATAAATCAAATTGTATCCCACAATGGTGTTATGAATTCACCACAGTAACAACAAGAAAACAATTATCTAACCATCAAGTGTCGCCAGGAAAATAAATAAAGTAAACAATGGAAATGAGTCTTGATCTACAAACCGCTTCGATATGTGTGAAAGAGACATGCGTCTAAATGATGGAGACGATAGTCGAGGATATTTTGAAAACTTATTGTCGGATAAAAATCGAACAAAAACGGCACCATTTAAACATAATCATTTTCCTCAATTAAATGTTGCCTGCCTAAAATATACAAAATAAATTGAAACTAGACACATGGATCACCTATATTCAAAAATGTGTTTCACTTCAGGAATGTAAAACACGAACAGTGTTTGTATGTAATAAGTAAAACTCTATGTTCTAAGAAAAGGGACCCTGTTATATCTTTTTCCGGAATTTGTAATTTGTATATCTTAACGTAATTGGTTTTTGTTCTATAATTTGATGCTTAATTACATTGCGCAATAATTCAATAAAGTAGTTCGGATTCAGCCATCTTGTGTGTTACATGTGCTCTGCATCACTATCCAACAAATTGGCGACGAGGATTAAAAACCGAATCATCAATGACCCATGGCATTAATCATTGGAAAAGTGGGACCTTACGACGAATCGTTGGAAACGTGGGAGTCGTATTTAAGAGTTAAGAGCTCTACAGAGCTCATGTTTATTGTTGTGTATTGTATACAATGCCGACTTTAAATAAAATTTACTTACTTACTTACTTACTTACTGTATACAGAACGTCTGGGCCAGTATTTTATTGCAAACGATGTGAACGACGATCTGAAGGTACCCTCACTTCTTTCTATCATCGGCCCGAAATACTACACATTGTTGAAAAATTTATGTGCACCCACAAAGCCCTCTACTATGACATTTGCCGAACTCATTCAGAAACTTACAGCACATTTAAGCCCCAAACCCTCAGAAATTGCTGAACGTTTTCGTTTTCACAAACGAGATCAGGCTGCAGGGGAGAGTGTGACAGTTTACATGGCAGAACTACGTCGTTAAGCGATACATTGTAATTTCGGGGATTCGTTGAGTAAGACTTTGAGAGACAGATTTGTATGTGGCTTAAAGCAGGAACACATCCAGAAACGACTGCTTGCCGAATCACAGTTGGATTTAGAAAAAGCCATTCAGACAGCTGTCGCCATGGAAACGGCTAGTCGCGACGCACTAGAATTACAGGGAAAGCGTGAAAGTGTAAATAAACTTTCTGTGAATAAAACAAAGAAAACGAACTATGGTAAAATAAAACCAAGAACACTACCCAAACCAGTACAGGGAAAATGTTACAGATGCGGAGGGGAACACAGAGCAAATGACTGTAAACACACAAACACAAAATGTAGGTATTGTTCAAAAGTCGGACATTTGGAGAGAGTATGTCTTAAGAAGAAGCGTGAAAACGGGGGAAAACTGAATTACGTTGATGCAGATGAGTACGGAATCGACAACTATGAGGATAATGGTGGTTATCTGCTGCATTTCTCAAGCTACTACAGAGATGTGAATAAAGTCTCGATAGACCCCATCATTGTGACTCCGAAAATTGCAGGATCTGACATTCCTATGGAAGTTGACACAGGGTCTGCTGTGTCGATCATCTCTAAGACTACGTTGGATAAATTCCTTAAGTCATACACACTAGAGGATACAGATACTCGTTTAAAGACTTACAGTGGGGAGTAGATCCGTCCAGTTGGTAAAGTGCAGGTCAAGGTCGATTTGAATGGACAGAGTGAAAATTTGGACTTACTTGTGGTGAAGCAGGAAGGACCAACACTCATGGGACGAAACTGGATGAAATTTCTACGACTTGATTGGAAGGAAATCAAATCGATTAGATTATCGAATGACAAACGGAACATTTCCGGGAAAATGACTGTTCAGGAAATTCTTAAGAAACATAAGAAAGTGTTTGAACCAGGAATCGGAAAACTGTCGGACATCAAAGGAAAACTTACAATGCAGGATGGTGTGAGACCAAAATTTTACAAGGCCAGAGAAGTGGCATATTCTCTCAGGCCTCGTGTGGAAGAGGAACTCAACAGATTACAGCAGGAAGGCGTCATCTCACCTATCGAGTTTAGTGATTGGGCAACCCCAATAGTACCCCTACCCAAGGCAAACGGCAAAGTGAGAATTTGTGGTGATTACAAAGTGACAGTTAATCCTGCCATGAAAATCGAGCAGTATCCATTACCAAAGATAGCAGATATCTTTGCGTCCCTTAGCGGAGGACAGAAATTTAGCAAGATTGACTTAACGCAGGCGTACTTACAGATGGAAGTGGATGACGCATCAAAGAACTTGCTTACCATTAACACACATAAGGGACTTTTCCGCTTTAACCGACTTCCCTTCGGAATCGCTTCCGCTCCTGCTTTATGGCAAAGAGCCATGGACCATGTCCTTGCAAACATTCCAAAAACTAAATGCATTTTGGACGACATGATTATTACAGGCTCGACAGATGAAGAACACTTACAGAATCTCAGTCTTGTGCTCGAGAGACTCGAACAACACGGTCTTAAGGCAAATCTGGAGAAGTGTGAATTCTTTAAGGACAAAATAAGTTACTGTGGACATGTAATAGACAAAGATGGTTTACATAAATCAAGTGACAAAATAAATGCTGTCAAGAATGCACCAAAACCTGAAAATGTGTCTCAACTGCGCTCATTCTTGGGCCTGTTGAATTACTACCGTAGGTTTCTGCCAAACCTTGCTACAGTGGTTGGACCGCTAAATGAGTTATTACAGAACAACAGGAAGTGGACATGGACATCCAAATGTGAAGAGTCATTTGTGAAAGTGAAAGAACTTATCACGTCAGAACAAGTTTTATGTCACTACAATCCTACATTACCTGTTCGCTTAGCTACGGATGCATCACCATACGGAATTGGTGCCGTACTTTCACATGTCTTTGAAGATGGAGCTGAACGTCCCATCGCATTTGCTTCTCGCTCTTTGACAAAGGCGGAGAAGGGATATTCCCAGATAGATAAAGAGGCATTAGGTATATACTGGGGAGTACAAAAATTCCATACCTACCTCTATGGACGCCGATTTACGCTGATAACGGATCACAAGCCGCTCGTTAGTATTTTTCACCCAGAAAAATCACTACCTGCCATGACTACTGCTAGACTCCAGCGATATGCTATATTCCTATCTAGCCATAATTACAGCATAGAGTACCGGAAGACAGCTAACCACGGAAACGCTGACGGACTTTCCAGACTTCCGCTGACTTCATCGATACCCGATACCACAGATGATGATATAGACACAATCTACTACTCGTCACAGTTTGAAAGCTTACCTGTATCATGTGACCATGTTTGACATTGTGTTACAAGGTACACGGGACTTTCCCTCGGGAAATGAATTCAAACCTTACAGAAATGGACATATGGAACTCACAGCGCACCAAAATTGTCTACTTTGGGGAAACAGAGTAATCATTCCTACAGCACTACAAAGAGAAGTTTTGTCTGAACTTCATAGAAGTCACACAGGAATTGTGAGGACAAAGAGTCTTGCTAGATCTCATGTTTGGTGGCCGAACATTGATATTGATATTGAGGCTATGTGTCAGAGCTGTTCAGATTGTCAACATTACTTACCAAACCCTGAGACTGCACCTGTACACCCTTGGGAATGGACCAATTCACCATGGGAGAGAATTCATGTTGATTTTGCTGGACCGTTTAAAGGACGCATGTACTTCATTGTTGTTGACTCTCATTCAAAGTAGCCGGAAGTTGTGCCTATGTCTTCAACAACATCTACAGCAACAGTCAACTTTTTACGAGATATCTTCTCATGTCTCGGACTTCCTAAGACATTAGTTTCTAACAACGGACCACAATTCATTGCAGATGAATTCAAGGGTTTCCTACGACAAAACGGAGTGAAGTATGTGACATCTTCACCTTACCACCCGCGTACGAATGGACTTGCGGAACGCTTTGTTAGGAGTTTCAAAACTGCCATGAAGAAGCATAACAAAGTCACTAACAAGGAAATCAACTCATTCCTCATGACTTGTCGCATTACTCCACATGCTACTACAAGGGAAGACACCTGCCAAGTTGCTCATTGGACGTAACCTAAGGACACGCTTAGATCTATTGAAACCTGACACCAGTGACAGAGTACATCTGAAACAGGACAACATGAAACTATCAAAACATACAGGATCCAGCGTGCGCATTTTTACCATTGGACAATCCGTCATGGTACGAGACTACCGGGGACAAACACCGTGGATTCATGCTACTATTATAGCCAGTCTAGGACCGTTGACTTACCAGGTCAAAAAAGGATGAAGGAGGAGTGTGGCGTCGTCACGTAGATCAAATGAGGAAAACTTCAGAAAACATGAAAGAGAAAACAGTTACGGACACTTTAGATTCTAAGTCAGTAGTTCCGAATGAGATATACGCTGCACCACCTACAAACGATACCATTTCACCTGGGACACCGGCAATTCCAAGTCGTGCAACACAAAGTACCAATCGTATCATACCTGGCGCAGACCGTTCCACTGGAGGCAAACCTCAGGTCGTACCAAAACAGATTGTTACACAGACACCACCACCTTGCGAACGACGTTACCCTGTGCTCGACCGAAAACCAACAAAGTGATTGATTGCCGAGTGATCTTTATTTGTGTTAATTGTGTTTTGAGGCATAATAATCCTCACCATGTGAATAATTGTAATTGCATGAATTTGAATTCTTCAATTATGTTGTAAGTCAATTATAAGTTTGATTGTTAATTAATTTTGATTTACATTTGATTAAGTTGATTAGAACATTTGCAGATGTTACAGACATTGACATTAAGGAGGGAGGATATGTTATATCTTTTTCCGGAATTTGTAATATCTTACGTAATTGGTTTTTGTTCTATGATTTGATGCTTATTTACATTGCGCAATAACTCAATAAAGTAGATTCAGCCATCTTGTGTGTTACATGTGCTCTGCATCACTATCCAACAGACCTGTCGTTTTTTTTATAGTAAATGATAAGCACCTTTATATATTAAATAATAAAAACGTATATTTTTACAGATTCACTTTAAGGAAGTAAATGTATTATGTATCTCGTAATTCAGAAAGGGAAAGAACATTCTGATTAACAATTATTTTAATGTTTTAAAACCTTGAAATGTGAATAACTTCTCCCAACTCAATCCCCATACACAAACACTTAAACTTATATGTATAGAGCAGCCCGGTTCTCCGGGCTGCAATGAAATAAAAATAATTTCAATTTGTTCAATTTTTAATACTTATTTCAATTCACTCGTAACTTTCAATATTTCATATCAAAAATATTAATAATTCTTACACGGTTTTAGCTACCCATGCCTGCTTCCAATTTTACTTTCACATGAGAGGAGACGATATGGGTGATTTGAATATAACTGTACTGGACACATATGGATCAGAAGTTGTTAGATGGTCAAAATCTGGACATTATGGTTCCCTCTGGAACAAAGGCTATTTTTCTCTCCCATCTACTGGGGCTTTGGTACGTTTTCAGAAGTGCAGTTTAGTTACAAGTGATGGAATTTTTGTCAAAATGAGAGATTTCTTTTAATTTCCCCACATCCTATCCTCAAGCTAACAAAAATACTGTATATTTAGTTTCAAAATTTACCTATATCTGATGGTATGCATTTATCAAAGAGACAACTTGATTTTTTCATAGTGTCACGATATTGTCTTTTTCACCAGATTAATATAACTGGAATAAGAGGTAATGGCTTTCAATCGGATATTGCATTAGATGACTTCAAAATCTTCCAAGGACATTGTGGTAAGAAACAAGTCCTATGTCTGATGGTGATATTTTAATTTTTTCAGAGAGGTATTTATGTTATTATTGTCTTCAGGTTGTAACAAATGGAAATATGGATTAAATTGTGAAAAACCATGTGATTGCATAAGAGGAACTTCTGAAAGGTGTGATAGTCAGACCGGAAACTGCGTTTGCCAGTCAGGATGGAGCGGGAAAACATGTAATTGCCGAAAGTCAAAAGACACCTGTCAACCTGCATACTCTTATTGCCACGGAGGTCTCTGTTTATGTAAAGATGGCCTTTATGACAACGGTGTCACATGTTCTGGTATGATGAGAAAAAATACATATTTTTGAATTAACTTCGACCTGTTCCTTGTTTGAAAACAATACAGTTCAATTACAGAAAGCCATGAAATTCAAATAAAATAGCATGAAACAATTCATATTAAACAAGGATAGCAAAATCAGTAATTATGTTCCCCAAACGAAGTTGGGGAACATATTGTTTTTACTCTGTTTCTTATTATTATTATTAAGGTCTTCCGACTTCCTTCGGAAGACCTTATTGTTATTCGTCTGTTTTTTATTATTATTATTATTATTCTTTTTTTCATAGTTAGGGCGATATCTCAGCTGTGCGTGGACAGATTTGAAAGATTTTTACAGGGATGATGCATCATGAGAATATCTCCAGACGTGTTTTTCATTTTTTCACAAATCCTTTTCCTTCGCGATTTTTGGGGATTTTTGTTTTTTTTAAAAGGCATTTTGTCCAGCAGTTTTCTCGAGAACGGCTTAAGATATGAAAGTGAAACTCCCTGAGGTGATAGAATATCGAACTCCATTATGGGCAACGACCTTTATTTTTCGTCGTCGGCACTTCCGGTCGCAAACGGAAGTGAATTCAAAAAGTGCAATTTTTCAACTTTTTTGTTTTTCAATATTTTTCTTTAGTTTTTTCAGGGTTTATAGAGTGTCATATGAGAACTCTAAATATATGTTCAATTTGTTGATGCGTGCATATATCGAAAAGATATGACCGAACCAAACTTTATCCCACTGTCGGGGGTTCGAATCCCGCTGGGGGCGTTTCAAAAATTTTTCTTTGTTTCTGCCTTTTTTCATTTGCAAATGACTTTTCTCTCTTTTTCAACATGTATGGAATATTTTGCCGATTTTTAAAAGCTATTTTTAGAGATATTTTGAGATATACCTGTAGTAATCATGATGTAATGTGGAGAGAGTGCTATGAATAAACGTAACCAAAAAAAATGCACTCTGAAATCTATTTTCTGGAATGACACAGCATAGAACTCTAACGAAAAGTCGGTCGGAAGACCTGCTTGTTGCTCCAGCAACAAGAACGCATCTAGTATTCTTACTATTTTCGTATTGACCAACTTCTGGAAATGACCTTTGTCCGGTTCATTTCTCCAGAACAGCTTAAGATATGAAAGTTTACTGTGTCGGATATCATAGATCATGACTTGAAGATGTGTCGAACAACATTTTGTCCGTCGTCAATTCTTCCGGTCGTTACGAAAAAGGGGATTAAAAGTCGATTTTTTAAATTTCTTTGTCTTTCTTTCTATCTTTTTCTGTGATATTCATGGCATAAGTAAAGGCCCCTATTTGCTGATTTAACGTATAACCAGTTTCTTGATTTGATCAAGAAGAAATTAAATATCTTTGAATGTCTTAGAACTTTCGCAAGCGTAGGTTCAACGTTTCCTTAAACACTAAAAAATATTCATTTCATTTTCTCACAAATAGGCTGCGCGGGTAATCCATTGTGCCATTGTGCAGGTAAGGTCTTCCCCGGGATGGGGAATGGACCTGTAGAAAACCTTCTCTGTTTCCACAGAGTCGAGTTTTTAGGAAATAAAATGTATGAAACATATATCATGTGTGTGTGTGCATCTTCTACCCCGCCCCCATTTTTTTTTTTTTTTTTTGAAAACTGTAAGAGACCTAGCCTCCGCCTTTCTCACTTATTGAAATGAATGCTAATTCCGCTTTAATGTTTTACATTCTACATAAAATGACCTTGACATTTATATAACAAGGCACTCTTCTTGAAATTAAGAAAATGATAAGGCTAAATTCTTTCTACAAAATAATCTGGTAATTTACAAGTCTATATTCAAGACAGCCCTCCCCCCCCCCCCCTCGGAAGCGCGCAGCCGGGTAGAATTCGCAGATATAACATATACAACTTACAAGTAACGTTTTAAAAGTTTCATTCATAAAAAAATTTAGTTCCCCTTATGTCATCTGATAATTTGCTATCATTCATTCTTCCTATGTTTTGTCTGTAGAATTTATAATTATTTCATTAAAAAAAAATTTATCTTGAGAAAATAAAGATTATCAGCTGCATTTATTAGCATCTCGCATTTTCTTGTATATCTTTTACTTGCATATGAATAATGTCATTAAATAAAATAAAAGAAATCGAACTCTATTTCCATCTTTTTAATTCATTCATAAATCCTTGGATCCGCTCACAGTTGCGCGGTGGCCTCATCGCTACTGTAAACAATTCATTCATCACGCCGAAAATGTTCATGATTCCGCTATACTAAGAAAGTTTACACATGGTTTATCATCTCATATCAAACATCAGACCTGTCCCATGCAGGAATGCTCGAGTTAAAGAGGAAAATTCAGGAATTATTTTGCGTCGGCCATATTCTGACGTGAACCTATGCGACAATTTGTAATTAAGGTCTTCCGTTTCAGACGGAAGACCTTATAGTGATTCTACTGTTTCTTTTTATTATTATTATTATTTTTTTTTTCCCTTTTTGTTTTCGACGATTTCTCAGAGATGACTGGATGGATTGTCATGGAAATTTCAGAGATGATAGACAATAAAAATATCTTTCAAATGCAGTTTTCTGTTTTTCAAAATTCACTTCCGGTCGTCAGATATGTCCGATTTCCGCTTTTTTCAAAATATTTTTGTCTGAGTCATATCTCAGAAACGGTCACAGATTAAGAAACCAAACTTATATGAGTAATAGATCTCGATTAGTAGGCGAGCCCATTTGGGTTAAAATCGTCCGCCGTCACTTCCGGTCGTCACAGGAAGTGATCAAAGAAATCGAAAATTTCAACTTTTCTTTAATGAAACTTTTTTTGCATCAGATTATAGCATCTTATTTGTAGTTTTGAAATATATCAGTCCCACCGGAAACAAAAACGACAACTTCCGGTTATGAGAGAAAAACAGCATATTTTCAGTATTTTTCTTTCCCATAAATATTTTTTATAGATAAAGTATTTGTAATGATTTTTGGATATGTTATTCAGACTGCAAATGACTACAGTAACCTCAAATATCTTTGTAAAATTCACTTCCGGTCGCGTGATTTCCTGTCCTCAAAATGAAAAGTTATCATAGCTAGATTTCGTAAACGGTAAGAGATGAAGACACCAAACTTATAAATATGGTATATCATGATCAGTAGGCAAAATCAGTTGGGATAAGATCGTCAGCCGTCACTTCCGGTCGTCACAGGAAGTGATCCAAAAAATCAAAATTTTTAACTTTTCTTTCATGAAACATTTTTTGCATCACATTATAACATCTTATTTGTATTTTTGAAATATATCAGTCCCACCGGAAACTAAAGCGACAACTTCCGGTTATAAGAGAAAAACTACATAATTTGAGTATTTTTCTTTCCCATAAATATTTCTTATAGTTAAAGTATTTGTAATGATTTTTGGATATGTTATTCAGACTGCAAATGTCTACAGTAATGTCTAATATCTAAGTAAAATTCACTTCCGGTTGCGTGACTTCCTGTCCTCAAAATCAGAAGTTATCATTGCTAGATCTCGTTAACGGTAAGAGATTAAGACACCAAACTAATAGGGATGGTAGACCTTGATGAGTAGACAAATCCTTTGAGTTTACGATCGTCCACCGTCACTTCCGGTTGTCACAGGAAGTGATCAAATAAATAAAAAAATTTAAACTTTTCTTTAAGGAATTTTTCTTAGTATTACCTTATAGCATCTTACTAGTAGTTTCGAAATATGTCAGTCCCATTGGAAAAAAACGACGACTTCCGGTTATGAGAGAAAAACTGCATAAATTGAGTTTCTTACTATCCCATAGATATCTTTTATAAAAAGAGTATTTGAAATGATTTTGGGACATGTTATTCAGACTACAAATGTCTAGAGAAACCTCAAAATTAGACCTTTGAACCTTACTCAAAAAGTAATAAAGAAATATTCATTACCTTTATCTCGATTCAGCTTCAAGTGTTTATCTCAAGTTTACCGCTCTCTCTCTCTTTGATACTTGACCTTTGACCTTGATAAATGACCTTGTACTTTGGCCCCAAAGGTCACGATCAAGCTTAAGGTCGTGGAGGTATTTGCAACTCTTACTCTAACAAATGCTTATAAAATATCCCCTCTCTTCTTTAAAAAAAAAACAAAACAAAACAATCAACAGCAACGTAGAGAAAACGTCTTCAAGCCAAACGGCACGAAATATTGACATAAGATTCGGAATAAAAGCAAGAAGAGACCCGAAAGAAAGTGTCCTGAGAGTTTTAAGGTGAGTCTCTAAACTATAATGAAATTGTAGTGAACATCGGCAAAATCTGCATTTTTTTTCTGTCTGAAATTTAGTTATTGCTGAGCATAAACATTAATTAAAGCTCGCATCGGCTATTTCTACAATTGTTGTTAATATCATTCGATTCTTCTGCTCTGTTACGACATTTTAATACCAAGTATTCTTGCTTTCTTGCGTGTATGGAATTTATTTCAATTTTCTTTAGATTAAAATATGAATCGATCGAATCTTGGAAATGGCGATTTTCATATCAATTAAATTTCCACGCAATTTAGATAGATTAAATCAATTGCAGTTACCCTGCTTGGTACGATATGGTGTTGAAAAAATGTCCATGACTCACTCACTGTTTTTCCGTGATTTTGAATTTCCTCTGCAACTGACCACGTGTATTACTTTCGCTTTTACAGCTCTGTATATGCTAAGTGTCATTGCTGCACTGCAAGTGTCCCATAATTATACTAATCATTTTCCTACATACAATATCATATCAAACAGCCAATATCTCAGTTTTTAAAGAAAATTGACCGGGACTTTACTACGAAACTATTTCTTTCACTTCGAAACTACTTCCTTCAACCTTAAAATAATTAGCTTACAAAATACTTTAAATGTTGTGGAATTTGGTGGCTCAGTGGTTAGCGTGTCTGTCTTTCAAACTAATGGTTTTGGGATCGATCCCAGATGGAGGAATTGGTTTTTTTTTTTTTTGCATTTTGTTTTTTTTTAAAATAGAAAAATATCCTTCTTACAGATAAATAGAGAAGACCGGAAGACCTTATTTGTTGCCGTAGCAACAAGAGTTTCTAGTTATTATTATTTTTCTTCTTCTTCCTGGGTACTTTTTTGTCCGGGAATGATCTTGTAAACTGTTCGTCTGATGTAGGTAAAACCTTTTTAGGATAAGTAGACATGTTATGTAGATTTGCGGAATCAAGGTCATTTTGCGCGCACGTGCTTGCAAGAGCGTGCACGTGCAACACGTGAAATGACCGATTTAATTGATATAGGCGTAACTTTTTACATTTTTGATGAACTGCTTTAAAACTCATAATATAAGAATATATTAGAAGTATAAACAATATCGCATGGTCAAAATAGCAAGATCTCACGCGCATGCACGTGCGCTTTGCTCTGATTGGCTGAAACTAAAGTCTCAATATCTTTCTTGTTTATTGACAAAATCCTTTGAAATTTTGAACATATCCATGCATTAGGATATCCTACAACATAATATATAGCAGTTATCATGAAAACACGTGCATGCACGTGCGCTGCAATCTGATTGGCTGAACCTTTAAATAGCTATAACTCCCTTGGTTTTCAACCAAACAGGATGGGATTTAGAACATGGATAGATATAACAGACTTCTACAAGAAGATATGGTCACATGCACATGCATACACGTGCGTGTACGTGCGCTGCAATCTGATTGGCTTAAACTTTAAACAGCTATAACTCCCTTGGTTTACAACCAAATGGGGAGGGATTTAGAACATAGATAGATGTAATGGACTTCTACAAGAAGGTATGGTCACCATGCTCATGTATGCACGTGCGTGCACGTGAAAAGAGTAAAATAAAAAATACACTTGAATGAGCGTATTTTTAAATACTTTTTGATTAAATACTTTAATATTTAGTATATTAAAATATATAGATTGTGTAGACAAGATGATATGGTCATTACGCACATGCATTCACATGCACACGCGTGCAATGCTAAAATTTGAATGAACTTTGTACACTTCTGGGTAAACGTTGTTAAAGTCTTAGATGCATCGAGTTTGTCTTATTTAATGAAGCTTACAGGGAATATGGCACCAAAAGGGAGTTGGGGAGCGTTTGGGGAACATCTGTAACGGTCCCCGTTACAATTAGCACTAGTTATAATTGAAATGTATATTGATATTACTAATGGGACTGTTGTAGGTATCAATGACATCATATATTTTTGTGCATTTGATATGCCGGACAGTATCAATCGATGCAGCATTGAATTGTCTCCAATGCTTTGGGAGATCGATAAGGTTAGACCTCATCATATTGCTTATTATGCTTAAAAACCAGAAATCTCTGTCGAGACTGAAACTCTACTGGTTTGTACTTATAGCAACGGGAGAGAAAAGTACTTAAGCAGTTGGGAATCGGAACTTTACAACAGCAATAAATAGAATAATGATCATTGATAAAGTCTCTTTAAGTTCTTAGTGTAGTCTACTTGCATGCCACATTATAATATTATCAGACAAAAACTGTTTTTGTAGTAGCATTTTGAGAAAATTTCACAGAAATTTCTCTTTTTAGTAACCACGGCAACACCGTTCATCGAAAGCAAAAACCGATATACGGAATTATGTTTCTTAGTGTAGTCTACTTGTGTGCCAAGTTATATTGAAATCAGACCAAAACTGTAGGAGGAGTAGCAATTTGAAAAATTGCATGTTTACAGACACACGGACGGACGCCGGACGCATTACTATCGCATAAGCTCTTCTGGTCTCTGACCAGTAGAGCTAAACAGAAATATTATGCAAATACGTGTTCAAAATGGTTTTGATATTAAAAGCATGCCCTTTCTTTAAATGAACGATATATACTACGTTACATGCTGGATACACACAGATGATTAAAACTCATATTTATCAAAAAGTAAGATCCCAAATCTTTTTTACAGGAAAAACCACACTCCATAAGTGAAAGCTATCATCTTAACAGTAACCGCTACCTGCAGACAAGAATATCCACTGAAAGCACAATGTATTCATTTTCTCTCAGAAACATATCCTTAAGTAAGTATCACATTCCTTGTTATTTTAGGTTAAAATAATAGTTTTAAAATGTGTCGTTTTGCAAATATATAGGAAAGAAACTCTTTTTGAACATTACTGACAACTTTTTGTAGAAAATGAAAGTTGCCTTCAAGTAAAGTATTTTACACGCGATCCCACAAATCAAATGCTACGTATTCAGGTAATAAAAGATGGTCATTTGATGAGTAATAGGCTGTTCCAAGGAAGAGATTGGTCTACCGCCCGTGTTCCCTTAAAAGCACCTTCCAGGATCAAGGTATCTTTGCAGGCTTCAATAATAAAGGGAGTTCTTGGATATTTTCAAAACTATGTCTATTTTCAGTATAAAAAGGCATTATTTCCCTTTTGCATTTGTAGATTCATTTCATTGTTTATGTCTTCAATAATTTGCCGGTGCTTATAGATGACATAATCATAAGGACTAAGAGATGTGGTAATGTGTTGATATTTTTTATGTCTTATTATGTTCCCCAAACGGAGTTGGGGAACATATTGTTTTTACTCTGTTTCTTCTTATTATTTTTCTTCTTCTTCTTCCTGGGTACTTATTTGTGGTTAAATTTGAAGTACACAGATTAGGCTCATATATATAAGTTGTAATTGACTTCTCAGACAAGAAAGAAATCAATTTCAGATCTTGATATTTATTTAAATTTTTAAAAAAAAATGATGTATATGTTTCAAACGCCTGTGCACTTGAATATTAACTATTTCATTATAATATTTATATTTTTTATATTGCTTACATTGTTCACCGCTAAATCTCTACACTCATGTATAAAATAGTGAACACAGTTTAAGTCGCAAAAAATATTGAATCTCTATGATTTTGAATAGTGCTCGTTATCTCCATATATTTCATGAAAGAGTAACTTGAAGTGCTTAGAATTCACAAGTAAAAGTGGACTTCCAGCTTATTAAGAACTGAACTCACAACATAAACTTTGTGTGAATAGTAGCTATGAGTGGTACATTTATTTATTCACATAAGCTGCTGTTTCTCAGGTAGGTCTTAACTTCCTATTTGTACAATTTTCATTCTCAAAATGACTGAGCAATAGCGTTTCATACCCATTCAATGATGTCACATACATAACTTTTCACACTCCGTTAAGAAATGACATAGACAAAGGTGAAATCAAAAGGTAATGAACAGGGGTATATTTGACCTTGGAATTTGGCCCATTTTTAAAAACTCAAACATTTAATGTAACTTTAAGCAGTTAGTGCAAGGGTCATCATATTATAAAGGTGTATTCCTATATGAAAAGATAAGGCCTTCCTAAATTTGGATACCAACAATTTAGAACTTTTAATTCTTACAATGGAGTTAGAGTCAATGGAGTTGGATCTACTCTTGAAGAAATTTAACCTTGACAATAACTTTTTTACAGTGGTGCTAGAGCTTTAATATTTTACATATATGTAACTATTTCTTATGACAAGGCTTCCCATGGGTATCTTTAATATGACCCTTTGACCTTGACATCAAAGTTTGGAACACATTTCAATGAAAAAAATCTAATCTTTACCATAACATTTTAATGGTTAATGTTTGGATTTTCAAATCCGAAAGACATATTCATTGAGAAAAAGTCCTTTATGGGTAAAAACATTCTTCTTTTTTTTACTTTGGAGTTTGACTTGCATTTAAGAAATTTCAACTTTCTCCAAATGCTGTCATATGGGGACATCACATTTTAAAAATGTATTTACTCATATCACACTCATGAAATTATAATACATAGAATCCTGTTCAATTCATAAAATACATTTCATATCTAGCTACAAAACATTGAATATCCTTACACTACAATTTTTTTTTAAAAAACTCTGATTCAACATATACTGTATCAAAGGTTAAGTTGCTTAGATTTTGCCATAGTTCATTAATCATGTTAATCGACATTAGTTTAAAATGCGCAATTATTTTACACCTTACCACCTGTCAGAGAAACTGTATGAGGATATCCATCAGGAAAGTCCAGTGTACATTGACCTCCAGTTATTTTTCTGCGTACATTCAGTTGTTCAGCTAATCTAAAATTATACATAAATGGAGTCAGAACTACTGTGCATTTTATAGGACTATTTTCAAACTCTCCACTTGACATAAGGTATGTTTATAGAGGATATATCAGTAAATAACTAGGGCTAATTGTAACGGGAACCGTTACAGATGTTCCCCAAACGCTCCCCACTCCCTTTTGGTGCCTTAGTCCCTGTAAGCTTCATTAAATAAGACGAACTCTATGCACGTGCATGCATGTGCATGATGACCATACATTTTTGTAGGAGTCCCTTATGTCTATCTCCGTTCTATATTCCATCCTGTTTGGTTGATTACCTAGGGAGTTATGACAATTTAAATTTAAGCCAATCAGATTACAGCTCACATGTATGCGCGTGATTTCATGAAAATTATTATTTATCAAATTATAGGATATCCTAATGCAAGACTATGTTTTAAATATCAAAGCATTTCGTTAAAAAGCAAAAAAGATATTGAGATTTCTGTTTCAACCAATCAGAGCGAAGTGCACGTGCATGCATGTGCATGATGACCAGACCTTTTTGTAGGAAAAGTCTATAATGTGTATCTAAGCTTTGAATCCCATCATGTTTGGTTGAAAATCAAGGAAGTTATAGCCATTCAAAATTTTAGCCAATCAGATTGCAGCGCACGTGCATGCGCGTGTTTTCGTGAAAATTTTTATATATCATACTGTTGGATATCCTACTGCATGACTATGTTTAAAATTTCAAAGCATTTCGGCAAAAAACAAAAAAGATATTGAGATTTTTGTTTCAGCCAATCAGAGCAAAGCTCACGTGCATGCGCGTGCATGCATGTGCATAATAACCATACCTTTTTGTAAGAAAAAAAACATAATGTATAAACAATGCTCTGAATCCCATCATGTTTGGTTGAAAATCAAGGAAGTTATAGCCATTTAAACTTTTAGCCAATCGGATAGCAGCTCACGTGCATGCGCGTGCATGCATGTGCATAATAACCATACCTTTTTGTAAGAATCTATAATGTCTATGTATGCTCTGAATCCCATCATGTTTGGTTGAAAATCAAGGAAGTTATAGCCATTTAAACTTTTAGCCAATCGGATAGCAGCACACGTGCATGCGCGTGCTTTCGTGAAAATTGTTATATATCATACTGTCGTATATCCTACTGCATGACTATGTTTAAAATTTCAAAGCATTTCGGCAAAAAACAGAAAAGATATTGAGATTTTTGTTTTAGCCAATCAGAGCACAGCGCACGTGCATGCGCGTGAGTTCGGGCTAATTTGACCATGTCATATTATCTACACTACTAATATATTCTTATATAATGAGTTTTATAGTATTTCATCAAAAAATGTAAAAGCTACGTCTATATAAAGTATATCAGTCATTTCACTCACTGCACGTGCACGCACGTGCATGCGTATGCGCGCAAAATGACCTTCGTTCCGCACACCTACACTACACACCTATTAACCCTAAAAAGGTTTTAGCTCAGTTGGGTGAACAGTTTCTGAGAACACTCGCGGACAAAAAAAGTACCAGAGAAGAAATAAGAAAAAAAATAATAATAATGATAACTAGAAACTCTTGTTGCTACAGCAACAAATAAGGTCTTCCGTTCTTTTCTATTCATCTGTAAGAAGGATATTTTTCTATTTAAAAAAACAGACAAATAAAAAATAGACAAAATGCAAAAAAAAAAAAAAAAAAGAAAATCTCCAGCTGGGCTCGATCCCAAAACCATTAGTATCAAAGTCAGACACGCTAACCTCTGTCAAATTTCTTAAAAAACTGAGATATTGGCTGTTTGATGTGATATTGTATGTAGGAAAATGATTAGAATAATTATGGGAAACATTTGCAGTTAAGCAATGACACCTAGCATATACAGAGTTGTAAAAGCGAAAGTAATACACGTGGTCAGTTGCAGAGGAAATTCAAAATCCCGAAAAAACAGCGAGTGAGTCATGGGCATTTTTTCAACACCATATCGTATCAAGCGGGGTAACTGCAATTGATTTAACCTATCTAAATTGCGTGGAAATTTAATTGATATGAAAAATCGCCATTTCCAAGATTCGATCCATTCATTTTTTAATCTAAATAAAATTGAAATAAATTCCATACACCCAAGAAAGCACGAATACTTGGTATTAAAATGTAATAGAGCAAAAGAATCGAATGATATTAACAACAATTGTAGAAATAGCCGATGCGAGCTTTAATTAATGTTTATGCTCAGCAATAACTAAATTTCAGACAGAAAAAAAGCAGATTTTGCCGATATTCACTACAATATCATTATAGTTTAGAGACTCACCTTAAAACTCTCAGGACACTTTCTTTCAGGTCTCTTCTTGCTTTTATTCCGAATCTTATGTCAATATTTCGTGCCGTTTGGCTTGAAGACGTTTTCTCTACGTTGCTGTTGATTGTTTTTTTTTAAGAGAAGAGAGGGGATATTTGAGAGATATAAGCATTTGTTAGAGTAAGGGTTGCAAATGACCTCCAAAACCTTAAGCTTGATCGTGACCTTTGGAGCCAAAGTACAAGGTCATTTATCAAGGTCAAAGGTCAAGGTCATCAAAAATAGAGAGAGAGAGAGAGAGAGAGAGAGAGATAGAGAGAGAGAGAGAGAGAGAGAGAGAGAGAGAGAGAGAGAGAGAGAGAGAGAGTAAACTTGAGATAAACACTTGAAGCTGAATCTAGATAAAGGTAATGAATATTTCTTTATTACTTTTTGAGTAAGGTTCAAAGGTCTCATTTTGAGGTTTCTCTAGACATTTGCAGTCTGAATAACATGTTACAAAATCATTTCAAATACTCTTTTTATAAAAGATATTTATGGGATAGTAAGAAACTCAATTTATGCAGTTTTTCTCTCATAACCGGAAGTCGTCATTTTTGTTTCCAATGGGACTCATATTTCGAAACTACTAGTAAGATGCTATAAGGTAATACTAAGAAAGATTCCTTAAAGAAAAGTTTAAATTTGTGATTTATTTGATCACTTCCTGTGACAACCGGAAGTGACGGCGGACGATCTTAAACTCAAAGGAGTTGTCTATTCATCAAGGTCTACCATCCCTATTAGTTTGGTGTCTTAATCTCTTACCGTTAACGAGATCTAGCAATGATAACTTCTGATTTTGAGGACAGGAAGTCACGCGACCGGAAGTGAATTTTACTGAGATATTAGACATAACTGTAGAAATTTGCAGTCCGAATAACATATCCAAAAATCATTACAAATACTTTAACTATAAGAAATATTTATGGGAAAGAAAAATACTCAAATTATGTAGTTTTTTCTCTCATAACCGGAAGTTGTCGTTTTATTTTCCGATGGGACTAATATATTTCAAAAATACAAATAAGATGTTATAATGTGATGCAAAAAAAAGTTTCATGAAAGAAAAGTTAAAAATTTGATTTTTTGGATCACTTCCAGTGACGACCGGAAGTGACGGCTGACAATCTTATCCCAACTGATTTTGCCTACTTATCATGATAAACCATTTATATAAGTTTGGTGTCTTAATCTCTTACCGTTTACGAAATCTAGCTATGATAACTTTTCATTTTGAGGACAGGAAATCACGGGACCGGAAGTGAATTTTACAAAGATATTTGACGTTACTGTAGTCATTTGCAGTCTGAATAACATATCCAAAAATCATTTCAAATACATTACGTATAAAAAAATATTTATGGGAGAGAATGATACTGAAAATATGCAGTTTTTCTCTTATAACCGGAAGTTGTCGTTTTTGTTTCCGTTGGGACTGATATATTTCGAAACTACAAATAAGATGCTATAATGTGATGTAGAAAAAATTTCAAAAAAGAAAAGTTGAAATTTTTGATTTCTTTGATCACTTCCTGTGACGACCGGAAGTGACGGCGGACAATGTTAACCCAAATGGTTTTGCCTACTTATCAAGATCTATTACTCATATAAGTTTGGTGTCTTAATCTCTTACCGTTTCTGAGATATGACTGGGACAAAACTTTTTTGAAAAAAGCGGAAATCGGACATAACTGACGACCGGAAGTGAATTTTGAAAAACTGAAAACTGCATTTGAAAGATATTTTTATTCGTATTGTCTATCATCTCTGAAATTTCAAAAACAAAAGAAAAAAAAATAATAATAGAATAACAGAAATCGTCTGAAACGGAAGACCTCAGTCGAAAAAGACAATAAGAGGGAAAAAGAAAATAATAAATCAATAATAAAAAGACCTTAATAAGAAACAGTAGAATCACTATAAGGTCTTCCGCTGAAACGGAAGACCTTAATTACAAATTGTCGCATAGGTTCACGTCAGTATATGGCAGACGCAAAATAATTCCTGTATTTTCCTCTTTAACTCGAGCAGTCCTGCATTGGACAGGTCTGATGTTTGATATGAGATGATAAACCATGTGTAAACTTTCTTAGTATAGCGGAATCATGAACATTTTCGGCGTGATGAATGAATTGTTTACAGTAGCGATGAGGCCACCGCGCAGCTGCGAGCGGATCCAAGGATTTATGAATGAATTAAAAAGATGGAAATACAGTTTGATTTCTTTTATTTTATTTAATGACATTATTCATATGCAAGTAAAAGATATACAAGAAAATGCGAGATGCTAATAAATGCAGCTGACAATCTTTATTTTCTCAAGATAATTTTTTTTTAATGAAATAATTATAAATTCTACAGACAAAACATAGGAAGAATGAATGATAGCAAATCATCAGATGACATAAGGGGAACTAAATTTTTTTTTTTATGAATGAAACTTTTAAAACGTTACTTGTAAGTTGTATATGTTATATCTGCGAATTCTCCCTGGCTGCGCGCTTCCGAAGGGCTGTCTTGAATATAGACTTGTAAATTACCAGATTATTTTGTAGAAAGAATTTAGCCTTATCATTTTCTTAATTTCAAGAAGAGTGCCTTGTTATATAAATGTCAAGGTCATTTTATGTAGAATGTAAAACATTAAAGCGGAATTAGCATTCATTTCAATAAGTGAGAAAGGCGGGGGCTAGGTCTCTTACAGTTTTCAAAAAAAAAAAAATGGGGGCGGGGTATAAGATGCACACACACACATGATATATGTTTCATACATTTTATTTGCTAAAAACTTGACTCTGTGGAACCAGAGAAGGTTTTCTACAGGTCCATTCCCCATCCCGGGTAAGACCTTACCTGCACAATGGCACCATGTGTATTACCCGCGCAGCCTATTTATGAGAAAATGAAATGAATATTTTTTAGTGTTTAAGAAAACGTTGAACCTACGCTTGCGAAAGTTCTAAGACATTCAAAGATATTTAATTTCTTCTTTATCAAATCAAGAAACTGGTTATACGTTAAATCAGCAAATAGGGGCCTTTACTTATGCCATGAATATCACAGAAAAAGATAGAAAGAAAGACAAAGAAATTTAAAAAATCGACTTTTAATCCCCTTTTTAACGACGACCGGAAGAATTGACGACGGACAAAATGTTGTTCGACACATCTTCAAGTCATGATCTATGATATCCGACACAGTAAACTTTCATATCTTAAGCTGTTCTGGAGAAATGGACCGGACAAAGGTCATTTCCAGAATTTGGTCAATACGAAAATAGTAAGAATACTAGATGCGTTCTTGTTGCTAGAGCAACAAGCAGGTCTTCCGACCCACTTTTCTTTAGAGCTCTATGCTGTGTCATTCCAGAAAATAGATTTCAGAGTGCATTTTTTTTGGTTACGTTTATTCATAGCACTCTCTCCACATTACATCATGATTACTACAGGTATATATCAAAATATCTCTAAAAATAGCTTTTAAAAATCGGCAAAATATTCCATACATGTTGAAAAAGAGAGAAAAGTCATTTGCAAATGAAAAAAGGCAGAAACAAAGAAAAATTTTTGAAACGCCCCCAGCGGGATTCGAACCCCCGACAGTGGGATAAAGTTTGGTTGGGTCATATCTTTTCGATATATGCACGCATCAACAAATTGAACATATATTTAGACATATGACAGCTCTATAAACCCTGAAAAAACTAAAGAAAAATATTGAAAAACAAAAAAGTTGAAAAATTGCAATTTTTTGAATTCACTTCCGTTTGCGACCGGAAGTGCCGACGACGAAAAATAAAGGTCGTTGCCCATAATGGAGTTCGATATTCTTATCACCTCAGGGAGTTTCACTTTCAGATCCTGAAGCCGTTCGTTAAGAAAACTGCTGGACAAAATGCCTTTTAAAAAAAAACAAAAATCCCCAAATTCGCGAAGGAAAAGGATTTGTGAAAAAATGAAAAACACGTCTGGAGATATTTCTCATGATGCATCATCCCTGTAAAAATCTTTCAAATCTGTCCACGCACAGCTGAGATATGCCCTAACTATGAAAAAAGAATAATAATAATAATAATAAAAAACAGACGAATAACAATCGCAGGTTACTCGCAAGAAGTCGGAAGACCTTAATAATAATAATAAGAAACAGGAAAAAACAATATGTCCCCAACTTCGTTTGGGGAACATAATTACTGATTTTGCTATCCTTGTTTAATATGAATTGTTTCATGCTATTTTATTTGAATTTCATGGCTTTCTGTAATTGAACTGTATTGTTTTCAAACAAGGAACAGGTCGAAGTTAATTCAAAAATATATCAATTTTTTCTCATCATACCAGAACATGTGACACCGTTGTCATAAAGGCCATCTTTACATAAACAGAGACCTCCGTGGCAATAAGAGTATGCAGGTTGACAGGTGTCTTTTGACTTTCGGCAATTACATGTTTTCCCGCTCCATCCTGACTGGCAAACGCAGTTTCCGGTCTCTATCACACCTTTCAGAAGTTCCTCTTAATGCAATCACATGGTTTTTCACAATTTAATCCATATTTCCATTTGTTACAACCTGAAGACAATGATGACAACGGAACTCCTCTCTGAAAAAATTAAATATGCACATCAGACATAGGGACTTGTTTCTTACCACAATGTCCTTGGAAAGATTTTCGAAGTCGTCTGATGCAATATCCAATTGAAAGCCCATTACCTCTTATTGCCAGTTATATTAATCTGGGTGAAAAAAGCAATATGGTGACAGCTATACAAAAAATCAAGTTGTCTCTTTGATAAATGCATACCATAGATATAGGTAAATTTTGAAACTAAATATACAGTATTTGTAGCTTGAGGATAGGATGTGGGGAAATTAAAAGAAATCTCTCCATTTAGACAAAAATTCCATCACTTGTAACTAAACTGCACTTTGAAAACGTACAAAGCCCCCAGTAGATGGGAGGAGAAAAATCACCTTTTGTTCCAGAGGGAACAGTAGTGTAGATTTTGACCATACTAACAACTTCTAATCCATATGTGTCCAGTACAGTTATATTCAATGCACCCATATAGTTCTCCTCTCATGTGGGAAAGTAAAATTGGAAAGCTAAGCAGTGGGTAAGTTTTCAAACCATCTAAGAATTTATTAATATTTGGTCAAATATTGAAAGTTACAAGAGTGAATTGAAATAAGTATTAAAAATTGAAACAAATTGAAATTATTATTTCATGACCGGAGAACCGGGCTGCTTCTATACATATAAGTTTAAGTGTTTTTGTGTATCGGGGGATTGAGTTGGAGAAGTTATTCACATTTCAAAGGTTTTAAACATTAAAATAATTGTTCATGGGAATATGTTTCCTTCTGAATTACGAGATACATTAGATACCGTTCCTTGTTTAAATCCAATGTGTAAAAATATACGTTTTTTTATTATTTAATATATAAAGGTGCTTATAGTTTCTATAAAAAAAACGACAGGTATATTAGGATGGTGATTGAGAGCACATGCCTAACACACAAGATGAGCTGAGAATCTATTTTATTAATTATGCGCAATGTAAATAAGCATCAAAATCGTAGAAAAAGAAAAAACCAATTACGTAATATTACGAATTACCAAAAAGATATAACATATCCTCCCTCCTTAATGTCAAATGCTGTAAGACATCTCCAATACCTTCTAATCAACTTAATCAAATGTAAATCAAAATTAATTAACAATCAAACTTAGGTCATTAACTACAACAAGTAATTGAAGAATTTCAAATTCATGCAATTAAATTCTGACAGTGGTAGAGGATTATTATGCCTAAAACACAATTAACACAAATAAAGATCACTCGGCAATCGATCGCTTTCCTTGGTTTTCGGTGCCGAGCGCAGGTAACATCGGCCCCAAGGTGGTGGTGTCTGTGTAACAATCTGTTTTGGTACGACCTGAGGTTTGCCTCCCAGTGGAACGGTCTCTGCGCCAGGTAGTAATACGATTGGTTACTTTGTGTTGCACGATTTGAGAAAATGCCGCTGTCCCCCAGGTGAAATGGTATGGTTTGTAGTAGGTGCAGCGTATATCTCATTGCAAAAAACTTTTGCTTGAGGCTTAGAATGCTACAAAATTATCATAACTGTTTTCTCTTCCATGTTTTCTGAAGTTTTCCTCATTTAAATTGTACATAACGACGCCACACTTGTCCTTCATCCTTTTGACCTGGTAAGTCAACAATTCCCTCTGACTGGCTATAATGATAGCAGTAGAAATTGCACAGTATTGTCCCCGGTAGCTGTCCGTACCATGATCGGATTGTGCAATGATTGAAAATTAGAGCACTAAAAAATACTGTGTAATATTTTGATAGTTTCATGTTGTCTGTTTTAGATGTCCTCTCTCACTAGTGTCAGGTTTCAATGAGATCTAAGCATATCCTAGGTTACAGTCCAATGAGCAACTTGCAGGTGTCTTCCCTTGTAGTAGCATGTGGAGTAATACAACAAGTCATGAGGAATGAGTTGATTTCCTTGTTAGTGAGACTTGTTATGTTTCTTCATGGCAGTTTTGAAACTCCTAACAAAGCGTTCCGCAAGTCCATTCGATTACGCGGGTGGTAAGGTGAAATCTCACATACTTCACTCCGTTTTGTGGTCCAGAATCCTTAAATTCATCTGCAATGAATTGTGGCCCGTTTTTAAAATTAATGTTTTGGAATCCGGAGCTGAGAAGATTTTCTCTAAAAAGTTGATTTGTTTGTAAAATTGTTTTAAAACTAGGCACAACTTGGCCATTTTTTTTAAATGGGGTCAACAACAATGAAGTACATGCGTCCTTTAAAGGGTGGGCAAAAAACATAAATTCTTTTCCGGGGGGTTGGTTTCCTTTCCCCAAAGGGGTTTTACAGGGCAGTCTGGGTTTGGGAAGTAATGTTGACAATTTGAACAGCTTGACACATAGCCTCAAATAATTGAAATTTTTGGCCACCAAACATGAGAAATTTCCAAAACCTTTTTCCCCCACAATTCCCCGTGTGACTTCTATGAAGTTAGACAAAATTCCTTTTTGTAGTGCTGTAGGAATGGTTTCCTTTTTCCCCCAAAAAAAAACAATTTTGGTGCCTGTGAGTTCCATATTCCATTTTTTGTAAAGGGTTTGAATTGGTTTCCAAAAAAAATGCCCTTTTACCTTTTAACCCAATTAGGGAAAGTTTGGTTTTTTCCCTGGAAATACAGGTACTTTCAAACTGTGACGAGTAGTAGATTGTTCGATATCCTGATCTGTGGTATCCGGGTTTTAAAAAAAGTAGCGGGAAAATTTTAAAGTCCCTCAGCCTTTTCCTGGTTTCCCGTCTTCCGGGACTTTATGCTGTAATTATGGCTAGATAGGAATATAACCCTTTTCCTGGGGGTACAGTGGGGCCCTGGCGGGGAGTGATTTTTTTAAAAAAATTTAAAGACGGGTTGTTATATTTTTTTAACTAAAACACATATAAGGTAGGTATCAAATTTTGTCTCCCCCAAAATACCTAAACCTTTTTTCCCATTGGGGGATCCCCTTTTCCCCTTTTTTCAAAGAGCAAAGGGGATTAGCCCCCGGGGTTTTTAAAAACATGTGAAAGTACGGGACCAAATTCCCGTTAAAGGGATGCCTCCCCTAGCTAAACGAACAGGTAATGAAAGGGGGGTGGGGGGGAAAAAAAAAAATTTTTTTGAGTGATAAGTTCTTTTTTTCTTTTTACAAATGACTCTTAATTTGGGTGTTGTTCCACTTTCTGTTTTAACCTTTAGGGTCCAACCACTGTAAATTTTTCAGAAAAAATTTAGTAACCCAAAAAGGCCCAAAAATAACACAGGGAAAACA
>NW_026926852.1:0-28651 GCF_032062105.1 Saccostrea cuccullata | reverse complement strand
AATAAAAAATCTAGTTGTATCAAGCATGGAGGTCAAGGCACAGAATACGCTAACTTTGGGGGAGAAAAAGTCTCGATTTTTACAATAAACATAAAATTATACTTTTTCGCAATACAATCTCTTTAAACATCTTTAATCTATCAAATTTGAGTACATAAAGAGCTACGAAATAATCCATCACTTTGCACGAGCATATTTTGTGGACCACACGTTTTTCCGTGAAAACGGCACTTTTTGACTTTCTGCGCATGCGCCGTACCCCCATTTGAAGGTACGGATTCCAACATCCGTTTACTCCCGTTTGACGGTTCGACTAGACTCAGGGTTCTCCATGAGCTGTTTTACTGTGTTGCTCCCGACACAGTAAAATTTTCTCCGACACAGTAACTATTAAAATTTTATGCGTGCGACACAGTAAAAATTTATCGACACAGTAAAATCTTTGATAATTAGAAACTCCAAGCAAATAAATTCTCTCTAACTGAAACATTAATCAAACAATTCTACCGTCCTTCAATTCTAAAAGGTAGAGCACTTAATTACTAGGGCTTCATCCTGCATAATCAATTATCTCCTAGACCCTCGCCGGACTTTACGCATGAAGGAACAAAGACAAATAATCTGCGTTTCACATTTCCATGTAACGGTTAATTGGTACATGTAGTTAAATTAAAATAGATTGCATTATTCTTTTTAAGAATATATAATTATGTCTTTTCTTTAGAGCCACGGCTCTTGAAATATGTAAGCACTGTAAGTCAAACAAAACATCGTACCGAAGTCATTTAATAGATGTAAATAAATTGCTTAAAATATTCAACATGTTAAACGATCGAATCCCAAAAGTATTTTATCATTCTGAAGTTTCTCTTTTTTGTAATTCGGTAATTCGATCAAGAAAACTGACAAAACATGACGGCAAATTTACTTTCAAAAATGGTAAGTAGTTCGACTGTTTCGACCAGAATTTCCTCTGCTTTTCAGAACATGTGTTTTTACTGTGATCAATATATACGACCAACTATTTGTGTAACGAATTAGCCTTTTTTAAAAAATCTAGGCATGTATTATGAATAGTGATTAAGTTGCGAATTTGATCGCGAAAATACCGCGAAATTTTAGCGTTTCGCGTAAACTCTGCAACACAGTAACATTAAAAATGATGGAGAACCCTGAGACTGATAAATGAACTTACAGTTACAAATGATTTTTTTTTTATTATTAATCTCTAATACAGGTAAACTTCGTTATCTCGACATCGACGGAACAGTCGGAAAATGTCGAGATATCCGAGGTGTCGAGATATCAGAGTTGAGACTCGACGTCCTTAATTTAACTGTAAAACCATAAGTTAATCTAAACTGGACATACGTGTAACTACAGATACCTACATGTCTTCAATTAGACTGTAGCTCGTTTATTTCAGCCATCCCTCTATATTTATTAGAAAATCTTAAAGTTATTCACAAATATTATTTACAGACTACTTTCTTTTTTATCGAAATTTCATTTTTTAAAAACCGTTTTCCATCCAGGATTCCATCCGCGTGCCACTAGCTCTGTCAGAACAGGATACAAAATCCGCTCTGTAAACTCGAAACCGGAACGGTACAATGTCGACTTCCGAGATACGGAAAAAATCAACGCGTATATTTTTAAAATTACTCCATTTCACTTTTTTTTATTTCATAATCATTCATCATTTATTTTCCTTTCATTTTGAAACCAAATTTAATTCGAATTGCGCAAATAACAAGCTTTATGCATCCATATACGTTAGGCTGATGCAATAGTCGTGCATGTCGTAGATTTGATTGATTCCTGCTGATTCCTGTTGAATGCATTTTTACCACAATTTCTAATTTAATTTAAATTCAATGTGTATATTGTTCATTATAATTCAGTAACTTGTTCTCTTATAACATGTTTTCAGCTTTGTCAGATTTCGACATAAATGAATTGATGGTATTACATTTACATGGGACCTATATACTAGTGTATAGGTCCCTGCATTTATGCAGAATAGAGAAGATTTATCAATGAAATTACCCAAGCTGAACATTAAATAATTAACGTATTAAAGACGCCGAGGTGGCTTGGGATTCCTCTACAAACACACAGAGCAGTATGTAGTCAAAACATGGGTGTGAAAGGTGTGAATTTCTGACGACGTCGAGATACACGGAGTCGTCCGTGCGTGACGAGCGACCATCTGACAAACAATTAGGTGAAGTAGAGCAGAAAATTGCCCCGATGTCGACATATACCAGGTAAATTTTGCTCTTGGGACTGTGAAAATACGTAGAGATAAGCGGGGTAGTCAACATTACCGAGGTCGACATATCAGAGTTTTTGCAAATCATTTATATCAGTCAGGGGTGGTACTGAAATCAGTCATTTTTAAAAATGATGATTTTCAGTCATTAAATTGATTTTTAATAATGATGGAAATTCATCTTTTTTTAGAAAAATGATGAAAAACAGTCATTTCTATTTTGAAGTTTATTTTAGAAATAGAGTTACCTCTGATATTAAAAATGACTGTATTTCATCATTTTTTATCAAATTGTTAGGTCTGGGCGCACTTAATTATCTCGTTAGTTTTACGGGACGCACTAAATTATTTTGGTTTCAATTACTTGTCAAGATGTTTCTCTACACAAGGGTCTATGGCAGGATAGTGTACTATATGTAATTACTGTAGTAAATGGGATGGGAAAATTGACTTGAGAATGGAAATATGATGAAAAGACGTCATATTTACAAAAATCAGAAAATTGTGTACATTATATACTTAGAAGAAATGACCATTATCCATCATTTTCAAAAATGACTGATTTCAGTACCACCCCTGACTGTATATAGTAAATAATGCAGGGACAGCGGAGGGATGTCGACATATCCCAGGTTGTCGACATATCCGATGTCGAGATACCGAAGTTTACCTGTATTGTATTTTGAAACTTGAAGTTTTCGTGGTATCCTATATAATGGCAAAATTATTTGGGGGTAGCTGCGAGGGGGGGAGGCATGGTCTCCCCCCCCCCCATTTATAGTTCCTACTGCCATAGAAACTATCAAATACTTCATTTTTGTATTCAATTATGTTCAGTTATTACAAATAGAATTAAATCGCATTTTTAAAAATACAATTAAAAGAAATTTATGATATCAAAATATTCTCTATTGTTTTAATTTCATTATTTTCTATGTTTTAAATAAGTAAAAACTTGAGAATACGATATAATATATATATTTTATATTCCATTTGATTTCCATTTGGGTCCATTTGAGTTTCCATTTGGGAAAATCGACGCACCCGGAAAACTACATGTACTTGGCTGTAAAACATGTCAAAGGGCCAAACGTTCATGGATGTTACACAAATAGAATTTTTTAGTACTTGCCCTCTAACAGGTTCCAGTTGTAAAATTACTTGTCCTACCTAGAAAGATACACAGGTTTATCAACTGACAAAAATTGCGCCGACCTTTGTTTGTAATATAAGTCAAAATGGCGATCCCGATCATATAATGTTGGCATGTGGTAAAACTAGTCTTCCCGAATCCCGATTGTCCCGGATTTCAGTTTTTTTTTTTTATATCTTTACAACCAGCTTTTGGTCGATGTTTACAACCAATGAACATAATTTCATCAATTTTAAGGCTCATTTTCTAGGTTGCTGCAAAATTTCCACACACATAAAAAAGTTTGAACAAAAACATTTTCAGTATGTTTTTTTTTTTTAATTTTTTTATTACCCCATCACATGATTATGGTGATCTATAAGTTTACAGCCAAGGTTGGGGACCCTTGGATTCTGCAAACTAATTTGACAAAGTCCTCATATTTAGGCCAAAAAATTAATTAATAGTTTTGAATTATCTATTTAGTTAATTTTAAGTATTTTCAATATGTTGAATTAGCATGGAATTCCACATACGGCAGCCAACTGCTTTCTCTACAACTGCCACAAAAGGCACTTGTCAAATATTCGAATAATTTTGAAATTAATATTGATCTTGATATTTATGTTTTTTTTTCAAAAAGGGGGAGTGGGGGATCCTATTTTTTTTTCAGGATTGGTCTATCACAATAATTAACAAGATATGTGTTTGTGAAACACTGATGCCCCCGTATGGCAACATAGCGAAGGTTAAGCTTTCTCAAATGCAGATCAAATATGTTTGTACCAAAGTAAGGCCTTCTTTTCACAAGAAATGCGAAAGATAAAATGCAAGATACACCTGTTCAAGGGTTATGGCCAAGGTTAACATTTTAATATAAAGGACAAACTCCATTTCAAGGTCAAAGGGCAAAGGTTGTTTGGTTCAAAAGAAAGGCTTTGTCTCAAAGATTACGTATGGAAAGTATGAAAGCGCTGGCCCTTACCGTTCAAAAGTTATGAGTTGACCAAGGTTTAAGCTTGTAAAAAGAAGGTCAAACTCTAAGGTCAAGATCAAAGGGTCAATATTCTTGATATCAATGAAAGGTCGTAATTTTTATGTCAATCTCTTTTCTACTCAAAAGTTTTAATTCTATGTGATATAGTTTGGTCTAACGCCCTATTTGGAAATACATTTAACCATCTTAATTTTATTGAGTTTGAATTCTTTAATTCCTTTACAGTAAACTTATAAATTAATTCGTGTTGGAAAGGTTGTGATTTTGAATCTCGGTGTCGCCTGTGCTAAGTCGATAAAATGACTGGCAACTGTTCTTCCGCAATATGCTCATCATCTTGATTGACTGTATGTTGCTTAAGGCCATCTTGAGAATTTTCAAGTCATATTGAGACGCAATCACTTGCCGGCGGAGAGCTACAAAACTTGTACTAAACATGTACTAGGCACTAAGGGCCATTGAACAATGAGGGTCACTGAGGGATCTTTTTTGTGCTAGCACCTATTGCGGCGTCCCACTTTGGGATACGAACCAGCAACGTATAAGGATCGACTCCTTACTCGGCGACTCTAGAGCAGACACTCTAACCAAAAGCGACTTCGGTAACTTGAAATGAAATTTAAAACTAATACCATTATTAACAATAGATTAACATCATGCAGATTTCAGTGAGAAATACCAAAATCACGCATTTTTTAAAATCACATATTCTTAAAAGAGGTAAATAATAACCAAAATTAGAATTGTGTGCCAACCACTTTATATATTTAAATTTCATGCGGATTTCGGTCGTTCCTTAAAAATTTTCCTAATCTATCTCAACCTTTGTTTCCGATAACCAAAACCGAAGTTTCCGATAACAAACTGAATTATTCAATCGTATTTCTGATAACATACTGAAAGTTAAAATTGGGCAATATTTGTCCTTTAATAACATATTTTCAAGATTCTGACGATGTCTTCTTGTGGACAATCATTAACACTAGCCAAATATAAGGATTTTGAAGAAAAAAGCTATTTACAGTAATGCCAATTGGAGAAAAACTTGCAAAATATAACAAATTTGAATTTTAAAGTCTTCGTAAGGCTAACAAATGCTATTCTAATACATATCGAGGCTTTATTTTGTATTCATATTTATTTCTGTTTACAAAAATAACAATGAACCTTCTCTGTTTCCATTTTAACAGAGTTTATTTAAAACAATTTACTACCCTGTAAAAAATTGTGATCAACCGAGTGTCCGATAACAACCGAGTTGCCGATAACGCATTGAGCAGTGTGAATTTGGTTTCAAAGATAAGTCGGTCCAATATGCTTCGTTCAGATGTCAACCACGAGAGTACTTGATAAACTTTTGAAATCTTCCATTTTTTGCAATTGAGGTAAGAATTTGAAAGAATTAATCAAGACCCAAGCGCACCTTTTTTGTGCACAATAAATATACAGTTCTTTCAATGGGTGGCACTGCGTCTCTACGGGCCATCTATATATTTTTTCGGAGAGCTACAGGTCTGCAGCTAGGCATATAGTTACTTGGGAATGGACCTACTCCAAAAACTTTAATCTGGTCACTCAATTGCATGGAAAATTAAGTCAGATCCAGCATCCAAAGCTTTTCTGGTAGTGTCCATCCCTAGATGCATCATCCATGCAAGTTTGGTCCACAGGTAGAGCTTTTTCTAAACGTGTAAATCATGGTGTGTTTACGTGTGACTTCTTATGCTTCATATCAAAAGTACTTGGACACAGATTTGAAGTTAATATTTTCTTTATAATATTACGATTTAAATATTTTCATGGCATTTCACACAAAATTAATTAAAAATGTAAAAGTTGAAGTTAAAACTTCAAATTTTTTGGCGGGTTTCATCGACACATTCTTGCACTATATTTTTTTTAAATTTTATTCTTAATACTTAGGAAAATTGGCAATCTTGTTGTGTATAAATGAAAAATATTAATACTTTAATCCAGAAAATTCAGAGTAGACATTTTCGATAGCAAAACAAACACACAATATAATGTCATTCCGCGCAGTTGTGGTGAGCAGACTTTGATGTGAACAAACCCGGTGAATCGTAAACATCAGCAATAAAAGAGCTCGCGTTCTGTTGACAAGAACTGTGAACATAATACCAGTGTGATCTATTTGCTAAACTCTGTACATAACATTAAGCTCGGAATGTCGATACTTGTGATGGATTTTTGCTTTCCAAAATTTCAACTCTGAATAAAGTTATTTTTCTGGATTAAAGTTTTAATATTTCTCATTGATACACATCAAGATTGCCACTTTTCCTTATGATTTAGAATAAAGTTAAAAGAGTTATAACTGCCTTACCGAGGACACGGCCGACTATTCTATTTATAGATACACATACCTTTTCAACATGTATTCTATTCAAGATCACACTACATGTTTGCAATTATTTGTGCAAACTCTTATGCGTGCAGAAGGAAACACTTGCGGTGACCTTCACCTTGACATTTAGATATATTGACGACGTATTGTCAATTAATAATGGTAATTTCCATTCCAACGTCGATACGATATATCCTGGTGAGCTTGAGATAAAAGATACACTTCTGTTTCATACTTGGATATTTTACTTGAAAAAGACAGTAATGATAATCTAACAACCAAGCTATATGATAATCAGGATGAATTTAACTTTTCTATCGTCAACCCCCCTTACTTATGCAGCAATTTACCTTCATCACCTGCATACGGATTCAATACGCAAGAATATGTTCTATCCGTATGAACAATTTCTAAAACGAGGTAAATCTTTGACAAACAAGTTGACAAAACAAGAATATCAACAGTCTCGTTAAAAGTTATCAATTCGTAAGTTTTACGGTCGATACAATGACCTTGTCAGCAAATACAGTTTATCATTGAGTCAAATGCTGACTGACATTTTTCATACCAATTGTTAGTCCATTATTTATCTATTTATTTATTTATACACTGACAACCGATTTTTTAGCTCTTCTGAGCAAAAGGCTCAAAGAGCTAATGCTATGGCCATTTGTGTGGTGTGCGTTAACTTTTTAGAATATGGGTCATAACTCAAGAATCCTTTGGCCAATCAGTACCAAATTTGCCACAGGGTATCCTTGGCCCAAGGGCTACCATTTATACTAAAATAAGGGTTGGGACCCTAAAACAAGGGGAGATAATCAGGAAAACAAAACCAAATGTACTTGTTGCTAAAAAAATCTTCTCCAGAACCGCCAGGCAGATTTTCACCAAACTTACATACAAGGATCAGGATATAATGAAGATTAAGAATTGTTCAAGGCAATACCCTGGGGCAAAGGGCGTGGCCTCAAGGTCACTTTGAAGTTGACCTTAATTTACAATTAATAAAAATGTTTATATTTTGCTTACTATAAGGGCTAGGATCATCAAATCTTGTAAGTTGATGCATCTTAGGACTTCACATCATGTTAACTCAAAAGTAGGTCACGGTGACCTACTTTTTAAATTTTGCGGGCATTTGTTTTTAAATTCATTTGAAGGCATATTTTGGACACTTAAAGGCCTGTGATCATTAAACTTAGTCAGTTGATGCATCTTGGGTCCTTGAACAACATCAGCCTAAAGTAGGTCACCGTGACCTACTTTTTGAACTTTATGACTTAACCTTTTTAAAACATTTAATCCTATTATTTCAGGCACTGAAGGGTTAGAATCATCAAATCTTGTAAGTTGCTGCGTCTTGGGACCTTAAAACATATTTAAGAAAAAGTAGGTCACCGTGACCTACTTTTAGAATTATGCAGGCATATGATTTCAAATTGTTTAAAAGGCATTTTTTTATTACCTTCAGACCTAAAATCGTCAAACTTGGTCAGGAGATGCATCTTGGGACTCTGAAAATGTCGACCAAAATGTAGGTCACAGTGACCTACTTTCGACATTTTATGGCTATATTTAGGTATCTTAGGTATTTATTGGCTTAGAATCATCAAATTTTGTGAGTTGATGCATCTTGGGGTTTCGGAGAGTGATGACCAAAAATTAGGTCACAGTGACCTACTTTTGACTTTTTATGGCTATAGTTATGTATCTCCGGTACTTATCGGCTTAGAATCATCAAACAATGTCAGTTGATGCATCTTGGGTTTTCAGAGAGTGACGACCAAAAATTAGGTCCTGGTGACCTACTTTCGACATTTTATGGCTATATTTAAGTATCTTGTGTATTTATTGGCTTAGAATCATCAAACTTTGTGAGTTGATGCATCTTGGGTTCTAGGAATGTGCCGACCAAAAATTAGGTCATGCTGACCTACTTTTGACATTTATAGCTATATTTAAGTATTTCCTGTACAAATTGGCTTAGAATCATCAAACTTTGTCAGTTGATGCATATTAGGTTTTTTGGAGAGTGACGACCACAAATTGGGTCACAGTGACCTACTTTCAACATTTTATGGCTATATTTTAGTATCTAAGATATTCATTGGCTTATAATCATCAAACTTTGTCAGTTGATGCATCTTGGGTATTTGGAGAGCGACGACCAAAAATTAGGTCATGGTGACCTACTTTTGACATTTTATGGCTATATTTAAGTATTTCCAGTACTTATTGTCTTAGAATCATCAAACTTTGTGAGTTGATGCATCTTTGGTTTTTGGAGAGTGACGACCAAAAATTAGGTCACAGTGACCTACTTTCGACATTTTATGGCTATATTTAAGTATCTTAGGTATTAATTGGCTTAGAATCATCAAACTTAGTGAGCAGATGCATCTTTGGACTCTGAAAAATGTCGACTAAAATGTAGGTCATGGTGACCTACTTTCAACATTTAATGGCTATATTTAAGTACCTTAGGTTTTAATTGGCTTAGAACCATCAAACTTTGTTAGTTGATGCATCTTGGGTTTTCGGAGTGTGTCGACCAAAAAGTAGGTCACAGTGACCTACTTTCGACATTTTATGGCTATATTTAAGTATCTTAGGTATTTATTGGCTTAAAATAATCAAACTGTGTAAGTTGATGCATTTTGGGTTTTCCAAGAATGCAGACCAAGAAGTAGTCCTTATTAGCTAAGAATCATCAAACTTGTCAGGTGGTGCAACTTTGGTCTTAGGATACTTAGGGTTAGAGGCTTCAAATAGAAGTGATAGGTTGTACAATTTATCAGAAGAGCGATTCAAGACCCTTTGTTCTCTTGTTTCGTTATTTCCTGATCATGACAAGGAGCACACGACGGGTGTGACCGGTCGGGAGGGGATGCTCACTCCTCTATGGCACCTGATGCCAACTCTGATGTTTTTGGTGTCCGTGTTTGCTTTGCTCTTATTTTGTATTGTTTTATGGACTTTGCAATTGAATACTCTTCGTTATCTCCATATCCTTCTTACACAAAAATATCTTACTTGTTCAATACTCTTATTATAAACAAGATGTTTAGAAAACTTTTAAAATAAAACAAGCTGAAGCTATGAGTTTGGATCACTAAAATAGTTCAGGACTTTTTTCCCCGATATACTTTCAAAGTGTAATGTTGTATTTTATGATATTTTCTTACACAGGTCGAGGAAACTACCTTATATGGATATTGTTGCGATTGCGCACAGAGGTGCTCACAGCAAACAATTGTCCAATCCAGTGAATGAGCCGAAAAGCATGATGGTCTACTACATGTTTATTTTTACTACAAACACGTGGCTCTGGGGAATTTTAGGACGTGATTTCAAACGACTGCAGGAAAGTCAGCTAACATTTCTTTTGAAATTTGTCATAAAAAATACGAAGATTGGGTACTTATTAAGATTCCCCATGCTCACATTAACAAACAAAGTAAGTTTTCCTTGTTAAATAGAACTTTGAAATACCGCTCACAAAGTCTTCACTAGTAAATAAGACTCAGTTTTTTAGTGCCATGTTACTGGTTAAATTCATAAAGTTGTTGCTCAGTTATTTGTTACAAGAAATTAAAACTTGCATTTCATAAAAAAAAATTTAAGTTGCATTTTTTTATTATTTACCTGTTATATAAACCATCATGCACATTGAAAACATGATTAGAATATACCGGCATTTCGAGGTTGTGTACGTTACAAACATTGACAATACGTGAGCACACCTCAGAGTTGATTGTTTTTGGACCAAGGAATGGACACGTGAAATTGACTTTTCACTGACAGTACAGCTACACAGCACGGGGAAAGCTGTCAACAAACGGACTTGTACAATGGAGTGGAGAAAACCCTTATTTTTATCATTGTAAATCATTTGTATATAAATGTGAGCATGGAATCAGTAGATAATGATGTTCACATTGTATTACGTGTGTAAAATGCTTGGAAAAATGCATCATGTTTTTCCGACAGCGATTTAAAAAAATGGCCTTTTAGAAACACACGTGTAGTATTTTTGTAGTAGACCATAATGCAACTCATTGAGCTGATTGGTCGATTTGCCAGTCACGTTGGTTCCTCACTTAATATGTAAATTTATTCCGACGTCACAGAAAATAGTTTCCTCGACCTGTTACAGTTTTTATACATGTATAATAAATTATAAAAGAAAAACAGGAAAAATGCACAGAGTAAAAAAGCATAAGTAAGATTTGAACCCATGATCATTATTTTACAGTCCAGCAATCATTACACTTCGCCACGAAGTCATTGTATTTAGATGGATAAATTTAGGACAGATTGTTGAATCTTAAGATAATTTTGTGATGAAAATTTTTACGTTTTTAAAAATATATTCAATATGAAGACCACCATTAACCAAAATTATCTAAATGTAATGCAGTACAGTCATATCAAAATAAAATTATTCAGAAGTTGTTTTTCTGGTTAAGGGTGGTCTTCTGCTACAGTTTGTCATTGTTTAGGGGGATACCTCAGTATTTACTAAATTCTCCATATAAACTTAATGATTTTCATACCTAACATATGAGGGAACTATTAATATTTAAATATTATTGTTGTGTGATTTGCTCTTAGAAATGTATAAACTAACATTGTATGACAAATTTTGGTTAAACAATAATGTATTTAAAAAAGCGTAAGTGACTATCAAAAGGACTTTTGCTCTATGTTAAAATGAAGGATGTGTTAATCAAACCAGCCAAAAATTTGAAGGATTAATAAATTTTAGATGAAATAAGATTTTTTATTTATTTTTGTGTGAAATGATTTTAGAATATTAAAGTCGTAATATCATACAGAAAATATTAACTTCAAATCCGTGTCCAGGCACCTTTAAAGTAAACGATTTACGTAAGACACATAAGTTAGTTGAGAAGGATTTTGACACCTATAAAGTATACATGTAACTATTTTTTGTTGCATGCATTTTTGTTGCATGCTCCATATCTGATTAAATAAGGTGTCAAAGTATTTCAATTTATTTTTAGAAATATTTTAAATATTTTATTTATTTTCTTAAAACCCCTCCTATATTTATTTTTAAAAGCACAGTGCTTTAAATTTCTCTTCAAAGATAAATGTTGCAAAATATTGAAATAATAACCAACAAAGTTAGAAATTTTTAAAATCAACACAATTTTTGTTTAAATTTACAAAAATAGACAAAAGAAAAATTAAAATTTCATTCTAATGCAATTGTTTTGTAAAACACTCTTTGATTGACTGATACACTGATGTTTGAAGCAGTAAAACGGGCATTAACGAGTGTGAAAGCTTTTTCATTGTGACGTCATAATAGAGCGACCCAAAGATAAAATGCTCCGTGACGTATTTCATCTAACAAAATTCAACAAAATAAGACATAAACAACAGACAAAATGCATTGATTGCATAAGAATGGGAAAAACTTAACTTCTAATTTTGTATTTGCGACCGTTAATGCTGATTTAACGGTCGCAAACATCCGTTTTACCGGTTCCGCTTACGCGTCGCCGGTAAAACTCAGTTTGCGACCGTTAAATCAGCATTTACGGTCGCAAATACCAAATTAAAAGATATTTATTCCCTTACAATGAAAAAGAAAATGAACTAAATAGAAAAACTGTCAAAAATTTCAAACATCAGAAAAAGTCAGGTGTGAGAGATCCGCTTCAAGAGTGGACTCAAATATCTTGGTACTGTTTTAATTTAGAAACTTCAAATAAACTCTACTTGCACATGTATTAAACAAAAATGTCAAGCAAGGACATTGAAAGAAGTTCGTATTGTACTAGTCCGAAAAATCCGACGTTTTTCTGGCTGTTTACAATTTTGATATTTTACATGCAAGGAAAACGTCAGAACCCTCGCCCTCACAGAAACTGGGAAATCGCCGCCTCCCACCGCAGGCGGCATTCAGAGGTTGATTTTCGATACTTGTAAACCGAATTAAATGCTGAATTAACATTTTATCACTAGTACAACATCTTTAGTACTCACCAACATTGTTTTTATGTTTCTTTTATGAAATAATATAATCCAATGAACACATTTTATCTGACTGTTGAGATTTGTTTTCATTTCATGCATTTTAAAATCGTACAAGTTCTGAATCGGATTGCGGAATGGTAATTTTTATCCATCGATATTGGTGAGTTTTATGAGCATTGTGCCATTGATAAATTGTGATTTCGGCATCTGATTCGGTCCCCAAGTATAGAAAATCAACTTCGGGTGGAGACGGTGAAATTCCCAGTTTTCGTAATGGCACCGGTTCTAACTTTTTCCTGGCATGTAAAATATCAAAATCGTAAAAAAAGCCAGATAAAACATAAGATTATTCGGCATTGTACATGAATTTTTTTTATCAAGTTTCCGGTCAATGACAAAGACGTGTATCTAGTGAATTCATGGTATTGAGAAAGGTAGATTTACCTAAATGTCAAAAAGCGGGTTAAAGAAATTCCTACAACTAAATTCACACTTCGTCTAAAACCTGCATGTTTCCCATACAAACAGCTGATAATCAAAGTTGATCAAACGGTTGGATCATGCAAAATTCCACTAACTGTCGAAACGTTTTGGTGATTTCATGAAGAGTTTAAGGTAAGATACTCCTCTAATTTCTGACTAAATGAAATATCCAAAGTATATTTGCTTATATGTCTTATATATTTAGTTATAAGAAATTTAAAAGACCCTATTTTTTTTTTGGCTTATATGTCTTATATATCTAGTTATAAGAAATGTAAAAGACCCTATTTTTTTTCCTCGTCACAATTGTACTACTTTAAATAGAAATGGTAAACTGCGTTGTAAATTAGGGACTATATTCTTGGCGGAATGGTGGCGTATGAAAATATCTTCTTTTCTGCCTCTCGAAATTATTATACAACATTGAATTTGGTTAAATTTTTTACGCAATCAAAGACTAGATTACATTTTCAAATGTAAGTTAAACTAATAATAGAAAATTTAAGTTTCAAACTATATCAAATAAATAAGATTTTTCACACATACTAGAATTATGTTGGCTTTAGGGCTGGGCAATAATATCGATAATTCAATATATTGCAATACAATGACAAAAAATATCGTATCGCAATACGATTTTGTAATATCGATATATTGGCAATATGCTTAGATTAAGGAATTTTGTCATTAAATATAAAAATGGACTTGTGAATGTTAGTTATTAAGCCAAACATTAAGACAGAAGTTGTTTTGTGGGAGCATTTCAGAGCATAACTTAAAGAAATCAACAAGATTTTTTTTCCTTGTAGGTTATTTATCTTGGTTATGTACATTCTGCGTGTAAATGAAAGTAAATATAGTGAAAAAATGCCATTTTTATTACGTTGAAAATATTGCAATACATATCGCAATACAGTTCAAAATATCGCAATATATCGCAATACAAAATCTCCGGCCAATACCCAGCCCTAGTTGGCTTTTAAATGCTTCAAATCAAAGTACAGATTTGAGCCAAAAATCCATAAAAAGTGTTATTTCTCTCTTAGTAATCGATGAAATCTTTTAGTTTTTGTATCATTTTGTACCTTTATGTGACAACTGTACTATATGTAAAAATGAGAAAGTTAGATATAGGAAGCATATAAAATAACTAATATATCCTTAAAACTTCACAAAAGTAGAGGGAATTCAGATTAGCAAATATCAATTTTATTTGAATTATCTATGTCAATTTGATAATATCATTTTATATGCCCTTAATGGTTATATATTTTTATGCAAAAAGAAAAACATTCAATCTTTTGAAATACAAGTATCACAATACTAAGGTTTCTCGCCTGTAATCAGTATATGTCTGTATGTAGATCTTAAATTTTTGTCATCGGTTGAATGCCTTTCAACACATAAACCATCTAACAGGTTTATTATGTGCTTATCACGTGTGTATCTTCAGGTGTCCATCAAGATCTGACTTTTTACAATATGTTCTTGGACAGAAATAACATTTACAAGGTTTCTGTCCAGTATGTATCATCATGTGTATTTGTAAGGTATCTCTCCGGGTGAATAACTTTCCACAAACATCACATTTATAAGATCTATCACCTGTATGTGTCCTCATGTGTTTCTGTAAGTGATGTGTCTGCCTAAATTCTTTGCCACACACATCACGTTTATAAGGTTTGTCTCCAGTATGTGTCCTGTATGTGTCCTTATGTGTGTCTGTGAGCGTATTGTCTGGCTGAATTTTCTCGCACACACATCACATTTATAGAGTTTATCACATGTGTCCTCATATGCGTCTGTAAGTTTCCTGAATTGTTGAATGCCTTCCCACACACATCTCATTGAAAAGATTTATCACCAGAATGTCCATCACATTGATAAGGTTTATCACCCATATGTGTTCTCATGTGTGTCTGTAACTGATTTGTCTGGCTGAATGCTTTCTCACACACATTACATTTATAAGGTTTATCACCTGTATGTATTCTCATGTGTGTCTGTAAGTGATTTGTCAGGCTGAATGCTTTCTCACACACATTACATTTATAAGGTTTATCACCTGTATGTATTCTCATGTGTGTCTGTAATTGATTTGTCTGGCTGAATTCTTTCCCACACGCATCACATTTATAAGGTTTTTCACCTGTATGTATCCTTCTGTGTTTGTGTAAGTTCTGCGATTGGGTAAATGCCTTCCCACACACATCACATTGATAAGATTTATCACCTGTGTGTAGCTTCATGGGGCAGTTTAAGTTACTTAAATTGTTGAAAGCCTTTCCACAAACATCACATTTATAAGGTTTATCACCTGTATGTATCCTCATGTGTGTCTGTAAGGCATTTAATCTGTTGAATGCATTCCCACACACATCGCATTTATAAGGTTTATCACCTGTATGTATCCTCATGTGTTGCTTTAAGTGTTGTGACTGGCTGAATGCTTTCCCACACACATCACATTTATAAGGTTTATCACCTGTATGTATCCTCATGTGTCCCTGTAAGTGTATTGACTGTCTGAATGCTTTCCCACACAAATCACATTTATATGGTTTTTCTCCAGTATGTATTCTTTTATGTTTCATTAAGTTACGAGACAGCCTGAAGTTCTTTAAACAGAAATCACATTGAAAAGCTTCATCAGTTGTATGGTTTCGTATGTGTTTCTGTAAGGTATTCAAGTCTTTGAACACTTTGGTGCATAACCCACAATTAAAAGGTGTTATACTTGCATGTCCAATCACAGCCTGACTTTGAATCTTTGAATTAGATGACCAGACTTCTTTTTCCATCTGTAAATTTAGCAAAAATTGTTTTAAATAGTGTGTCAAGCTAAGTTTTTTGATGATTATATGTAGAGAAAACAGAAATTAGACATCAATAAATTCCATTGCAAACAAAATTTTACTTTTCTTTTTTTATTTTTTTTTTTTTTACATGTATTTCCTTTCTCTTTTTCCACTATACAGATGAATAATAACAAGAGGCCCAGGGGCCACATCGCTCACCTGAGCAATTGGCTAGGAAAGAGCACATATCAGATCAGAACTGAAAGTTTACTTGGGGGGCTTGAATTTTAACACCCAGGGGGTCATGATTTGAACAAAAAAGGATCTACACTACCTGAGAATGATTTCTTAAAAATATCACTAAGCATGGCTTTGAAGTACTTGAAAAGAAGATATTAAAAGGTTTCCCCATATATTCCTATGTAAAACTTTTATCGGCCATTTGGCCCCACCCTACCCCCGGGGGTCATGATTTGAACAAACTTGAATCTACACTACCTGGGGATGATTCCATATGAGTTTCATCTTTCCTGTCTCAATGGATCTTGAGAAGAAGATTTTTTCTATATATTCCTATGTAAAACCTAGATCGGCCATTTTGGCCCCACCCTACCCCCAGGGGTCATAATTGAAATAAACTTGAATCTACACTACCTGAGGATGATGCAACATGAGTTTCATCTTTGCTGGCGCAGTGGTTCTTCAGAAGAAGATTTTTAAAGATTTTTCCTATATATTCCTATGTTAAACTTTGATCGGCCATTTTGACCCACCCTACACCCAGGGGTCATGATTTGAACAAACTTGAATCTCCACGATCTGAGGATGATGCCACATGAGTTTTATCTTTCCTGGCCCAGTGGTTCTTGAGAAGAAGATTTACAAAGATTTTTCCTATAAATTCCTATGTAAAACTTTGATCGGCCATGTTGGCCCCACCCTACCCCCTGGGGTCATGGTTTGAACAAATTTGAATCTACACTACATGAGGATGATTCCACATGAGTTTCATCTTTCCTGGCCCAGTGGTTCCTGAGAAGAAGATTTTTAAAGATTTTTCCTATATATTCCTATGTAAAATTTGGGTCAGCCAAAGTGTTATTTCTCTCTTAGTAATCGATCAAAACTTTTAGTTTTTGTATCATTTTGTATCTTTATGTGACAACTGTACTATATGTAAAAATGAGAAAGTTAGATATAGGAAGCATATAAAATAACTAATATATCCTTAAAACTTAAGAAAAGTAAAGGGAATTCAGATTAGCAAATATCAATTTTATTTGAATTATCTTTGTCAATTTGATAATATCATTTTATATGCCCTTTATGGTTATATATTTTTATGCAAAAAGAAAAACATTCAATCTTTTGAAATACAAGTATCACCATACTAAGATTTCTCGCCTGTAATCAGTATATGTCTGTATGTAGATCTTAAATTTTTGTCATCGGTTGAATGCCTTTCGACACATCACCCATCTAACAGGTTTATTATGTGTTTATCACGTGTGTATCTTCAGGTGTCCATCTAGATCTGACTTTTTACAATATGCTCTTGGACAGAAATAACATTTATAAGGTTTCTCTCCAGTATGTATCATCATGTGTATTTGTAAGGTATCTCTCCGGGTGAATAACTTTCCACAAACATCACATTTATAAGATCTATCACCTGTATGTGTCCTCATGTGTTTCTGTAAGTGTTGTGTCTGCCTGAATTCTTTCCCACACACATCACATTTATAAGGTTTGTCTCCAGTATGTGTCCTCATGTGTCTTTTTATATCGTTGGCATATTTGAAAAATCTCTCACATACATCACATTTGTAAGGTTCATCACCTGTATGTATTCTCATGTGTCCCAGAAAGTTATCTTTCCAGGTGAATAACTTCCCACAAACATCACATTTATAAGATTTATCACCAGTATGTGTGCTCATGTGTTTCTGTAAGTTCTGTAATTGGATGAATACCTTGCTACACACATCACATTTATAAGGATAATCACCTGTATGTGTCCTCATGTGTGTCTGTAAGTGTATTGTCTGGCTGAATGTTCTCTCACAAACATCACACTTATAAGGTTTTTCACCTGTATGTGTCCTCATGTGTGTCTTTAAGTGTTGTGTCTGCCTGAATTCTTTTCCACACGCATCACATTTATAAGGTTTATCACCTGTATGTATCCTTCTGTGTTTGTGTAAGTTCTGTGATTGGTTAAATGCCTTTCCACACACATCACATTGATAAGATTTATCACCTGTATGTAGCTTCATATGGCAGTTAAAGTTACTTAAATTGTTGAATGCCTTTCCACAAACTTCACATTTATAAGGTTTATCACCTGTATGTATCCTCATGTGTCCCTGTAAGTGTTGTGACTGGGTGAATGCTTTCCCACACACATCACATTTATATGGTTTTTCTCCAGTATGTATTCTTTTATGTTTAATTAAGTTACGAGACAGCCTGAAGTTCTTTAAACAGAAATCACATTGAAAAGCTTCATCAGTTGTATGGTTTCGTATGTGTTTCTGTAAGGCATTCAAGTCTTTGAAGACTTTGGTGCATAACCCACAATTAAAAGGTGTTATACTTGCATGTCCAATCACAGCCTGACTTTGAATCTTTGAATTAGATGACCAGACTTCTTTTTCCATCTGTAAATTTCGCAAAAATTGTTTTAAGTAGTGTGTCAAGCTAAGTTTTTTGATGATCATATGTAGAGAAAACAGAAATTAGACATAAATGAATTCCATTGCAAACAAAATTTTACTTTTCTTCTTTTTTTTTTTTTACATGTATTTCCTTTCTCTTTTTCCACTATACAGATGAACAAGAGGCTAACGGGCCTTATAGGTCACCTGAGCATTCTGCAACAACTTTCCAGTTATTGAATTTGATTCATGTTTTAAGCCAGATGCTATATGGCATTCACAATTTTGAAAGAGGCACCATTGATCATCATAACAATACACTTAGCAGTTGCTTAGCTTGGTTTATTGATTTAAATATGCCCAATAATAAGTTCATAGGATCTTCATGAACGTTTCATGAACATTTCATGAATAAAATTCATGAAAAATTCAAGGTAATTCATGAATTATTCATGATCACCTCGCAGGGGTACTGAATACCCATACGCAAGGTAGGGGAAAAAAATGCATTCCAACTAATCAGTAATATTCAGCAATAATCAGTAATGCCCCTAACACTGTGAAATAAACCCCTGACCCTAGGTCCACACATTGCACAAATCTTAAAAAGGCACCGTTAAAATTGCCTATCAAAAAATAAATAAATGTTTTATAAATACAAAGGAGCAGATTTCAAACAATTAATTCATTTTCAGTATATAAGTAGAGCCCCACATCCACCCCTGACCCTGGGGCCTTGAAATTCAAAATTTTGCAAGATTAGGGCCCTTGCTCATCATAACTATTTAGGTAGTTCATCTGCTTCATACCAAGAGACAGAGAAGAAAATTTTCAAAGATTTAATGTATATTCACTATATAATCAATAGACCCCCCCCCCACCCCCACACACCATAACCCCTGACCCTGGGACCATAAAATTCACATTTTGGTAGAGGCACTCTTGCTCATCATAACTATGTACTTAGTTAGTTTATTTAATACCTAGGAGCAGAGAAGAAGATTTCAAAGAATTTATGTATTTTCACTATAAATCAATAGAGCCCCACCCTAACACCAGAACCCCTGACCCTGGGACCATAAAATTCACAATTTTGGTAAAAGCACTCTTGCTCATCTTAACTATGCACTTCGTTAGTTTATTTAATACCTAGGAGCAGAGAAGAAGATTTTCAAAGAATTCATGTATTTTTACAATATAATCTATAGAGCCCCCCCCCCCCCCCCCCCAACACCAGAAGCCTTGACCCAGGGACCATAAAATTATTCACAATTTTGGTAGAGGCACTCTTGCTCATCATAACTATGCACTTAGTTAGTTTATTTAATACCTAGGAGCATAGAAGGAGATTTTCAAAGAATTTGTGTATTTTCACTATATAATCAATAGAGCCCCCCCCCCCCCTAACACCAGAACTCTTGGCCCTGGGGCCATAAAATTCACAATTTTGGTAGAGGCACTCATGCTCATCATAACTATGCACTTAGTTAGTTTATTTAATACCTAGGAGCATAGAAGGAGATTTTCAAAGAATTTGTGTATTTTCACTATATAATCAATAGAGCCCCCCCCCCCTAACACCAGAACTCTTGGCCCTGGGGCCATAAAATTCACAATTTTGGTAGAGGCACTCATGCTCATCATAACTATGCACTTAGTTAATTTATTTATATCTAGGAGCAGAGAAGAAGATTTTCAAAGAATTCATGTATTTTTACTATATAATCTATAGAGCCCCCCCCCACCAGAACCCTTGACCCTGGGGCCATAAAATTCACAATTTTGATAGAGGCACTCATGCTCATCATAACTATGCACTTAGTTAATTTATTTAATATCTAGGAGCAGAGAAGAAGATTTTCAAAGAATTCATGTATTTTTACTATATAATCTATAAAGCCCCCCCTACCAAAACCCCTGACCCTGGGGCCATAAAATTCACAATTTTGATAAAGGCACTCATGCTCATCATAACTATGCACTTAGTTAGTTTATTTAATACCCAGGGGCAGAGAAGAAGATTTTCAAAGAAATCATGTATTTTCAATGTATATAATCAAGAGAGCCCCGCCCTAACACCAGAACCCCTGACCCTGGGACCATAAAATTCACAATTTTGGTAGAAGCACTCTTGCTCATCATAACTAACTACTTAGTTGGTTTATTTAATACCCAGGAGCAGAGAAGAAGATTTTCAAAGAAATAATGCATTTTCACTACCTACTTATTTAGTCCTGCCCTAGCACTTAAGAACCCCTGACCCCAGGGCCATGAATTTCACAATTTTGGTAGAGGACTCAATGCTGATTACAATCATGCAAACAGTTTGACTGCTTGATGTCCAGGAGTAAAGAAGAAGATTTTCAAAGATTGCATTAATTTTAGTGGTTTTGGCCCCACCCCTCAGGCCCCAGGGGGGCAGGGATCATGAAATTCACAACTTTTGTTCCCTTTCACCCATAGATGCTTTGTGCCAAATTTGGTTGAAATTGGTTCAGTGGTTGCAGAGAAGAAGCTGAAAATGTTCAAAAGTTTACGAACGACGTACGACGTACGACGAACGAAAACAGATAGCAATAGGTCACCTGAGTTTACTCAGATGACCTAATAATAACAAGAGGCCCAGGGGCCACATCGCTCACCTGAGCAATTGGCTAGGAAAGAGCACATATCAGATCAGAACTGAAAGTTTACTTGGGGGGGGGGCTTGAATTTTAACACCCAGGGGGTCATGATTTGAACAAAATAGGATCTACACTACCTGAGAATGATTTCTTAAAAATATCACTAAGCATGGCTTTGAAGTACTTGAAAAGAAGATATTAAAAGGTTTCCCCATATATTCCTATGTAAAACTTTTATCGGCCATTTGGCCCCACCCTACCCCCGGGGGTCATGATTTGAACAAACTTGAATCTACACTACCTGGGGATGATTCCATATGAGTTTCATCTTTCCTGTCTCAATGGATCTTGAGAAGAAGATTTTTTCTATATATTCCTATGTAAAACCTAGATCGGCCATTTTGGCCCCACCCTATCCCCAGGGGTCATGATTTAAATAAACTTGAATCTACACTACCTGAGGATGATGCAACATGAGTTTCATCTTTGCTGGCCCAGTGGTTCTTCAGAAGAAGATTTTTAAAGATTTTTCCTATATATTCCTATGTTAAACTTTGATCGGCCATTTTGACCCCACCCTACACCCAGGGGTCATGATTTGAACAAACTTGAATCTACACTATCTGAGGATGATGCCACATGAGTTTCATCTTTCCTGGCCCAGTGGTTCTTGAGAAGAAGATTTAAAAAGATTTTTCCTATAAATTCCTATGTAAAACTTTGATCGGCCATTTTGGCCCCACCCTACCCCCTGGGGTCATGATTTGAACAAATTTGAATCTACACTACCTGAGGATGATTCCACATGAGTTTCATCTTTCCTGGCCCAGTGGTTCTTGAGAAGAAGATTTTTAAAGATTTTTCCTATATATTCCTATGTAAAACTTGGGTCAGCCAAAGTGTTATTTCTCTCTTAGTAATTTGATCAAAACTTTTAGTTTTTGTATCATTTTGTACCTTTATGTGACAACTGTACTATATGTAAAAATGAGAAAGTTAGATATAGGAAGCATATAAAATAACGAATATATCCTTAAAACTTCACAAAAGTAGAGGGAATTCAGATTAGCAAATATCAATTTTATTTGAATTATCTATGTCAATTTGATAATATCATTTTATATGCCCTTTATGGTTATATATTTTTATGCAAAAAGAAAAACATGCAATCTTTTGAAATACAAGTATCACAATACTAAGGTTTCTCGCCTGTAATCAGTATATGTCTGTATGTAGATCTTAAATTTTTGTCATCGGTTGAATGCCTTTCGACACATAACCCATCTAACAGGTTTATTATGTGTTTATCACGTGTGTATCTTCAGGTGTCCATCTAGATCTGACTTTTTACAATATGCTCTTGGACAGAAATAACATTTATAAGGTTTCTCTCCAGTATGTATCATCATGTGTATTTGTAAGGTATCTCTCCGGGTGAATAACTTTCCACAAACATCACATTTATAAGATTTATCACCTGTATGTGTCCTCATGTGTTTCTGTAAGTGTTTTGTCTGCCTGAATTCTTTCCCACACACATCACATTTATAAGGTTTGTCTCCAGTATGTGTCCTCATGTGTCTTTTTATATCGTTGGCATATTTGAAAAATCTCTCACATACAGTGCAGGGAAATAATTTTGTTACAGCATCAATGCTGATTTTGGTGCTTCCTATGCTTGCTGATTTTGATGCTTCCTTTGCTTGCTGATTTTGATGCTAGTTATCCTTATCCTGATCCTGGTTTGATCCTTATCCTGATGCTGGTTTGAAACTAGGTCAATGCTAGTAATGCTACCAGAAGTAGGATTATTCTGCCGGAAGTGGATAATTCAAAAACAGCATCGCTATTTTAAGCCATTAAAAATAATTTTTGGGGTAATTTTTATTTGTAAGTTGTATTAAATGACTTTCCTTTATCTGTTTTCACTTTGGTCAATGCTAGTTCTATCCTTTGCTTGCTGATGCTGATCCAAGTAATGCTGTTTTTTAAAATGCTGATGCTGATGCTAGTTCTATCCTGATCCTACTTATGCTGATCCTGATGCTGGTTTATGTAACCAAATTAGTTCCCTGCACTGTACATCACATTTGTAAGGTTCATCACCTGTATGTATTCTCATGTGTCCCAGTAAGTTATCTTTCCAGGTGAATAACTTCCCACAAACATCACATTTATAAGATTTATCACCAGTATGTGTGCTCATGTGTTTCTGTAAGTTCTGTAATTGGATGAATACCTTGCTACACACATCACATTTATAAGGATAATCACCTGTATGTGTCCTCATGTGTGTCTGTAAGTGAATTGTCTGGCTGAATGTTCTCTCACAAACAGCACACTTATAAGGTTTTTCACCTGTATGTGTCCTCATGTGTGTCTTTAAGTGTTGTGTCTGCCTGAATTCTTTACCACATGCATCACATTTATAAGGTTTATCACCTGTATGTATCCTTCTGTGTTTGTGTAAGTTCTGTGATTGGTTAAATGCCTTTCCACACACATCACATTGATAAGATTTATCACCTGTGTGTAGCTTCATGTGGCAATTAAAGTTACTTAAATTGTTGAAAGCCTTCTCACACACATCACATTTATAAGGTTTATCACCTGTATGTATCCTCATGTGTCCCTGTAAGTGTTGTGACTGGCTGAATGCTTTCCCACACACATCACATTTATATGGTTTTTCTCCAGTATGTATTCTTTTATGTTTCATTAAGTTACGAGACAGGCTGAAGTTCTTTAAACAGAAATCACATTGAAAAGCTTTATCAGTTGTATGCTTTCGTATGTGTTTCTGTAAGGTATTCAAGTCTTTGAACACTTTGGTGCATAACCCACAATTAAAAGGTGTTATACTTGCATGTCCAATCACAGCCTGACTTTGAATCTTAGAATTAGATGACCAGACTTCTTTTTCCATCTGTAAATTTAGCAAAAATTGTTTTAAGTAGTGTGTCAAGCTACGTTTTTTGATGATTATATGTACAGAAATCAGAAATTAGACATATATGAATTCCATTGTAAACAAAATTTTACTTTTCTTTCTTTTTTTTTTTACATGTATTTCCTTTTCTTTTTCCACTATACAGGTGAATAATAAAAAGTGTTTAAAATCATTTTGGGTAAAGACCGATGTGTCTTATTTTCTATACTTTAAAGCAATGAAGTAAAAATTTATTCTAAATATATTGCTTAAAAACAACTCCTTAGTTTTGAAAATAATGTTAAAGAATTGCATCATGTTTCCTTTTAAAATTACACAGAAATTTCTGAAAACACTCACAACTGTAGCCATACAATATTAGTTAAAATAATATTACTTCTTTATCTAAACTCCTTATAGATTACAGTTGCGGATTCAGGAATTTAATAACAGGGGAGGGGGTGGTACAGAGGGCAGGGTGTCTGGAGCTGCGTTGAAGCCCCATGGGGGTTTGGAGCACATTTCTGGTAAGGCCCGGGGAACGAACGTCTGCTATCAGAATTCCGCACTAAATGGTTAACTCCAGAAATAAATAATGCTAGGAATTTTCGAGATCAATTTCATAAACAGGGAGACATGGATAATTTTAGACTTTGGAGGAACAAAGTCACATCTTTAATAAATAATGCAAAATCTACGTATTATAAGGAAGTAATTGAAAATAGTTCTACTTCAAAGGAAATGTGGGGCCACTTAAATCAGTTAGCCTCAAAATCAGACAAAAACTCATCTCCTTCCAATATAACATATAGCGGTCTAGATCTTGATAATCTACAAGATATTGCAAATGCATTTAATGAGCATTTTGCCCAAATTCCAAAAAAATTAATAGATAATCTTTCGTTTACTGCTTTCAAATCAGAAAAATTGAAAAGATACACGGAGACAAAACTTGGAGATCAAGACTTTTTTGAAATCCCTTTGATTAATGAAGAAAAGGTATTCGAAATGTTAAAAAGACTTGATGTAAACAAATCTGCTGGTATAGACTTTCTTGGACCTAGATTGCTTAAACTGTCAGCTAGTATAATATCCAAACCTCTAACACACTTGATAAATTCTAGCATAATCAATGGATCTTTTCCTTCACAATTAAAGGTCGCAAAAGTAACCCCCTTGTTTAAAAAGGGCGATAAATCAGACCCAGGAAACTATCGTCCAATCTCGATTTTACCAACGATATCGAAAGTTTTAGAGAAGCATGTAGCAGAAAATATACGCATCTTTACTTCTCACTTTGACTTGCTAATGAAAGCACAATCTGGATTTCGAGAACTTCACTCATGCCAGACAGCTCTCACAAAACTAACTGATGATTGGTTGCATGCAATAGATAAAGGAAATTTTGTAGGTATTACATATCTGGATTTTAGCAAAGCATTTGATCTTGTTAATCATGATATACTAATTAAAAAACTTGAATGCTATCACTTTGATCCAATATCAATTAAATGGTTTAAATCATACTTATATAATCGAAGTCAAAGTGTTAAAATTGGTGCGTACACATCTGAATCACTGCCAGTCACAGCAGGTGTGCCTCAGGGCTCTATTTTAGGTCCTTTGTTGTTTCTATTGTATATTAACGATTTACCATTGTCTGTTGAACATTGTAATATTGATATGTTTGCTGATGACACTACAATGCATCTTCATGATAATAGTATTTCGCGTATTGAAACCACTCTTAATCATGAACTCTGTCAAATACAAAAATGGTGTCAACAAAATCAGATGATTATAAATACTGATAAAACAAAGTGTATGTTAATGGGAACACACCAAAAGAAATCTAAATTAGAAAACGTTAATTTTCATTTACAACTTTCCGATCATCCCCTTGAAAATGTAGAAATGCAAAAATTATTAGGTGTTCACATTGATCATAATCTTCAATATACTTGTCATGTAGATGCAGTTTGCAAAACTCTTACATATAAATTATTTACTTTACGAAAAATCAAAAAGTTTCTTCCAATGCGTACTAGAAAACTATTTTATAATGCTTTTATCCTGCCATCGATTTTATATTGTTTATCCATTTGGGGCAATTGTCCTCAAACACACATGGACAGAATCTACAGATTACAAAAAAAAGCAGCTAGGATTATTTTAAATGAAAAATATGATACACCTTCAATGCCTTTATTTAACACTTTAGGTTGGCTAACAGTTTATGAACTTTTATATTTACAGAAAAGCATTTTAATGTACAAAATATTTCATGGAATGTCTCCTGATTATATGCATAATCTTTTTGAATTTCAAAGTTCTGGATCATACACTTTACGATCAGAAACAAATTCCGAACTTTGACTACCAAAATATAAAACAAACTTATTTAAAAATTCTTTACAATATTCAGGGGTTATTATCTGGAATGAGTTACCAATTAATATAAGAAATTCTCAATCCCCTGCAATATTTAAAAGAAGTGTTGAAAATTTTCTACTTATAAAACGCAATGATTCTGTGTGATTTTTTTTTCTTTTTCTCTATACCGAAATGCTGATGTTTTTATTTGTTTGTAACATACTGATTGATTATTTATTGTCTCATAATTGTAATTTTATTTATTGTATATATGTATATGTGTTTTTAAAGAAGGCCCTGAGGAAGACTAGTGTTCGCACTAATCGGGTTACCTTCTCTAAATAAAGTATTATTATTATTATTATTATTATTATTATAATAATATGCACCTCCCCCCCCCCCCCCCCCCCCCCCCCCCCCCCCCCCCCACCCTTGATTGAGAAAACCAATCGTCACCTTGCAGGAATTTTAGAATACATTGCCATGGCGGTAAATCAATATTTTTCGGAATGCCTCATACCATACGTGTAGATCTACTGCTAAGTTTGTGTTTAATGCTAGTAATAAAAATATAATTACATGCTTGTTTAACAAAATACAAGCAAATTTTAACAATCAAACCGTGGATTGGGGGGGGGGGGGGGGGGGGCTCGACGCAACGGCCCTGGATCCGCTTTTGAATTGCATGTTTAATTTAAACCTGTCTTGAAAGCACTGATGTTAACATACAGCATGATAAATATAATTTAAATCATACTTTAGAAAAGCTGCATGATTATTTTCATTAAAACATGAAAAAATCTTTTCTTGAACATAAAGTCAACATCACATCAAATACGAAGGAGGCACTCGTTTTGATAAGAGGTACGTGTATAAATCAATTGACTGTTTTTCATTGCATGTAGTGATTGAAAATTTATCATATTGTTATTTTATTATGGAAGACTGAAGAATTTTGTTATTCAACATATGTCACATGGTGACGTCATGTTTTTTAATCTATTGCGTCATTGATTTCCATGCAATGTCCCTTGATAAATTTTACGAAGAAAAGATTATGTGGTTTTCATAACATTCAGATACAGATTTAAACAATAAGTTTCCGTAAAAGTACAGATTATATAATAACACAATCAGATTCAGACTTCAACATTTGATTTCTTTAAAAGTATAGATTTTAATGAGGAGGAAAAGTAACATCTATCCAAAAACTAAGTATTTTCAACTACAGTTTTTCTTAAAAACGGACGTGGCCGCACTTTTGTACAGTTATTTTTTCTCTTGCATATTAGTTGCCAAGGTACACTTGTTCTTTCTGCAAAGTTTCGCATATGTACTCGGATGCCGCCACATCGAAATGTAAAGTTGAAGAGTAGCAAAACGTCCAAAATAGGTGATTTCCAAAATATATGACCAGTGTTGAGTGTTACACAAAAGGTCACGTGAGTTGAAGAAAATTGATACCAATTTTTCACAAAGGGGAACCTTAACAATAAATTGACACAGTTTAATAAAGGTTATCGTGCGTTTAATGTTTGCCGATTTTATAGGGCCGCCTTGTAATACATAATGTACCCAGTTCTTGAGGACATTGGCAGGGTTCCTGGCTTTAGTATAGAATTTTTGAAGAATTCTTGAGCAGGTGTAATGGTATGAAACGTTTTATATTCTGATATATGTAACCCAACAAGCCACCCTCCCTTTTAAGATTTTGTCAAATCAATGTTTTTACAGTTCTCAATGCATTTCCTATGTAAAATGTTCATAAAATGTACCTTCATAATTTTTTACCATAATTTTTTTCCAAAACCCATTTATTTTAGAATGTTTATGTAATATATACATTATTGTATCCTCATTTTGAATGATATTTAGATACCATGACTGAAAATGTAAATTTAGAAACAAGACACAGATCTGCCAACACTGTTCTTTATTTTAGAGTTACTTCCCTTAACATCTAATTTGTATGAATTCTTTAACTGCTCAACTATTTCCGTTAATTA
>NW_026926851.1:0-2908 GCF_032062105.1 Saccostrea cuccullata | reverse complement strand
GTAGCCTGCGGGATCCCTTTTTGTTATAACTTGATAGAGCAGTTGGGGTTCATTTTTGACTTTCCTGTTTTTCTGTGTTTTCAGGAGCGTCATCCCACCGAGAGTAAAAAGGTCGGGGAGCAGGATGATGCAACCGCACAGAAAGAGAGGGTAGTTAGCCCCTAATCACTGTGTTGATTTATTTTTTCCTATCTATTTATAAGATTAATTCTTTTATGCTTTTTTTTTTGTAGATATGGGTTGATCACCTCTATTCCCAGCCTTTAAAAGGGGAAAATTGCCCCCCAGGAGAAGAAACTTTGTGCAGGCCTTCACTTGAATTTTCTTTTTTTTTGATCTTTGGTCGGCATTTTTTTTTCTACTCCACTTTGGGAAAAACAGGTAAATTTAGGTGTTGGGTTTCCCCAAAAATAATTGTGCAGGCCGCCAGAAGAAGTGCAAAGAGTTCAGAGTTTCAGCCAACTCCAGCATTGAAGGTAGGGAGAATGGCAATCGGTGTACACCTTGAATTCTTACTTTTTTTACTTCTTCCTTGTTGTGGGAGTGTTGGGGGAGGGGGAAAATTTTTTTAACAGGACGGGGTTGGACTGGCTGGTTGGGGAAGAAAAGCAGATTTCACCAGTAGGAGCAGTTCTGGAACTGCGGTAAACCCCTGATGCGGGAAAGAAGACAAACTTGGGGTTGTCCAATTTCATTACTGCTGTTTGTGTTTCATGTAAAGGTATCTTAACTTTGCCTTTGCAATTTTGTTAACTGGGTTGTTTTGATGTCTTGATTTTGTTTGTTAGCAGATGAGGAGGTGTTGCTGCCCCGGAAGGATTTCCAACAGCAGTCAAGAAGAGAAAGGGGGAAAGTACTGCAGATCATGAGCCTTTCATGATCTTTCCCTTGCCAAATGATGTTAAACTGTCACATTTCCCTTGACTTCCAATTAAAGGATGCCAGCAAGCAACAGAGCCCAACCGCCCCCCCACCCAGCCCCGCACCCCAACCCAGAAGGGAAGGTCCAAACCCACCCAACAATTAATTGCTACAAGAAAGCCTAACAGGGAATTTTTTGAATTTTTTTTCTTTCTGGCACTTCCCTTATCTAACAAACTAACCATCCCCTCCCCCTTTAAAATATTTTTTTGTATTTCTTTAAATTTCTGTGTTTTTTCATTTTTTTAATTTTACTAATCTCGTCTCAGTTGTGTATTTTCAGGCACTCGGACGTGGTACAACGCGGACAAGCCAGCCAGCCTGCACCCAGCCAGCCACAGATGAAGAAAAAGGAGCCCATTCCCCAGTTTTTAGGGGCCCCACATTGGCCAAGGCGGTGAGTAAGGGCTGCTTTTTTAGATCTGGATCCCCGCTTCATTAAATTTGATCAGACATTAGGGTTTCTTTTTACTTCCTTTTTTTGTGTTTTAGGAGCGTCGATCCACCGAAGAGCCTTTTGGGGGAAAATTTATGACCGCACATGAAAGAGAGGGTAGATTCTGTAAACCCGAATTACGTGTTGTTTTAAATTTTTCCCCATTCACTTGAAAAAATTTTCCCCCTTAGCTTTTTTTCTTTTGAAATGCGGTTGATCCCCTTTCCCGCCTTTAAGAGGAATTGCCAACCCAGGACGGGAACTTTGTGCAGGCCTTGCACTCTGTGAATTTTCTTCATTTTGACTCTTTGGTCTTGAACTTTTTATTCCTCCACTTTGGGTTTAACAGGTCAGGTTAGGCTGTTGGGATTCCAGAAATAATTGTGGATGGGCCTGCCAAAAGAAGTGCAAAGAGTTAGGGACGTACGCAGCCAACTCCAGCATTGAAGGAAAGGAGGGATCGGTGTACACCTTGAATTTGGGACTTTTGTTACTTCCCTTGTTGTGGGAGTGTTGGGGTTTGACCTGGGGAAATCTTTGTTAACAGGTAGGGGGTTGGACTGGCGTTGGTGGAAGAAAGGCAGATTGTCACCAGAGGCAGCAGTTCTGTGATGCACTGCGGTCAATCCGAGTGCAGGTAAGACGCAGATTTACAACTTGAGTGTGTCCAAATTTTTTACTGCTGTTTGTGTTCATGTAAAAAGGTATCTTTAAATTTGCTCTTTGAATTTTGTTAACTGTAGGAAGTTGTTTTGATGTCATGATTTTGCTTTGTTAGCAGATGAGGAGGTGTATGCTGACCCGGAAAGGAATTCCAACAGCAGTCAAGAAAAGAAGAGGAGGTAAGAATTGCACTGTACTCATGCAGCCTTTCATGATCTTTACCTTGCCAAATGATGTTGAACGTGTCAACACTTGACCTCTTGACTTCCAATTGACAGGATGCGCAGCAAGCAACAGAGCCCACCCCAGCCCAGCCCCCCCCCCCCGTGCAGCCCAACCTAGCAAGTCCATCCAACCCACCCAACAGATTAATTCCGCACAGGAGCCTAACAGGAAGCATTTTGAATTTATTTCTTTCCTTCTGTCTCTTCTTCCCCTGAGCACTTCCCTTATCTAACAAACTAACCATCCCCTACCCCTTAACATATTTTTTGTTGTAAATTTTATTAAATTTCTGTGCTTTGTTTCATTGTTTTGAATTTTACTAAACTCGTCTCAGTTGTTATTTCAGGCACTCGGATTACAAGCGGGAGACCCCGCCAGCCAGCCTCCAGCCAGCCAGCCACAGATGAAAAGGAAGGAGCCCATTGCCCAGTTTTGTCCAGAGGCCCACATTGGGCCCAAAGGGGGTGAGTAACGGGCTGCTTTTGTAGCACTGCTGGATCCCGTTTTGCATTATAACTTGATCAGAGCAGTTTGGTTCATTTTTTTTGACCTTTCCCGTTTTTCTGTGTTTTCAGGAGGTCGATCCACGAGAGTACAGTACTTCGGGGAGCCAGGTCGACTGCAAACCCCACATGGAAAAAGAGGGTAGATTCATGTCCAACC
>NW_026926850.1:0-28711 GCF_032062105.1 Saccostrea cuccullata | reverse complement strand
AAGGAATATATATCTTATTTTTACCTGCTACTTGTATATATTAAATGCAATATTAATTTTGGTTTTAAGAGCAATCACACTAAGAAAATTCTTACAATTTATTTTTATAAGCTGGGAGACTTCATGTAAACTCCATATGCAAGTGATGGAATATTACTACAGTACATATATAAGCAAAGTAGGCGAATGGAAAAATTGAGAGCAGTGGTCTCAGTCATGAATGTAAGACAAAGAGATAACTTTATATAATCTGTCCAATTCAAATGATAAAATGTACGTTCTATTTGGTTGTTTCTACGGGGATTAATATCGCAACTGTTGCAGAAAAAATACATACATGTAACCCACGTAAGTTTTGTAATTTTTTCTGTAAAAGCCGCGACGTTAGTTCCCGTAGTAACAAAGAAAAACATTTTATATTTTACAGCTGTATGAAAAACATTCAGTTTATCATTGAGTCAAATCCTGACTGACGTTTCTATACTTCTTTTTAGTCCATTATTTATACACTAATTGACGACGGATTTTTCAGCTATTTCTGATCATAACAAGGAGCACACGGTGGGTGTGACCGTCGGCAGGGGGTACGTGCTTACTCCTCCATTGCACATGATCCCACCTTTGATGTTTTGGAGGTCTGTGTTTGCTCTGCTCCTATTATGTATTCTTTTATGGATTTCTTTTTTTTATCTTAAATACTTTTCGTTATCTCCATATGTTTCAAAGTAAAATTAAATTCCTGGCACCTAAATTAATGAAGAAACGTATACGTCATATCTTTTTTGCTTTAGAGAAGATTGAGTTATATCTTTATTGTAGCTTATTTAACTTTGAAAAATACGAATATACATGACAGGGATGAGCTGATCCAGTGTCCTTCGTGGTTCTAAAAATCGGTATTTTAAGTAAAAGCCACATTTTTGGACAGAGAGGTGTGTATTTCTCAGGTATTGGTTAGCGTTTCCCTTTCATAATGTTAAAAGCGTCAGGTTGTATAATACTTTGTTAATGATGCAAGTAAGTACTTTGCAGTATAAATTAGACACTCAATCTGGTCGTTCCATAGCACATTAGCAACTTAGAAAAATTAACAATAAATAAAACGGGAAACAGATTTCATAACTGTAAGAATGAGAGAAAAGAGAAGTAACTCTCTTTTCAACACCGTCTGATTTAAATTAACAAGTGTTTGGTAGAGGGGTTTATTCAGTTAATAATGTTTTTTTTATATCTCAACCTAGATTATTACAGGACACCAAAAAGAGGGTACAGCTATGGCTGTATTATGCCCTAATAATTTAATTTTCTGAAAAAGTTATGAAATTGGCTTTAACATGATTTGAGTAGATGAATATAATAAAAAATTATATATATATATATATATATATATATATATATATATATATATATATATATATATATATATATATATATATATATATATATATATATATATATATAATCACGATGGATGGCCATTCTGCAAATATGACGTCATTAGTTTGATGTATTTCTTGGTTTTATGCAGAGAAGCTTCAAAATGATTAACTTTGTAATTAATTTCATTCAGAAAATAGTGGCCACAGCCGTCGTCCATCTCGATTTTTTGGACAGATTGTGTAAAATGATTTGAAAAATCAGATATCAAAAAATTTTTTGGGCGATGCATGAGCTGTATGTTTTCTGATAGAAAATTCTACTGAAAATTTGTCTTTTGCAACTTTACAAGAAAATACAGTGTACGAGAGAGTGCACAAGGTCATGGCACCACAAAAAGCATTTACAAAGCAGTTTGTATTTCTTTACCGCATGGAGTTTAATTATTCAGAAAGGATTAATTTTAATTTCGTATATCACTCCTAAATTATAGAAATATACAGGGTCAGATTTGTATTGAAACCTTACCTTGCTCTTTCTTTTGTAGTCGTTAAATATACATGCAGCAAAACGAGAATTTTCAATTTGAATTTTTTTTTCCCTTTAAGAAAGTATTCACATCTATTATTCAACAAAACAATGTCAGTAGTTTCCAGTCAGGCAATTTTCAGTTTCAAAATTTAACTTCTTCACATTTTTTATATTGATACATAGAAAAATAAAACTTACTCTGTACAAAGAAAAATAGAAAACAAAGCAAGAATGGAAACAGAAAAAAAATCCAGGGAGTAAAAAATAATATACAAGGCAATCTTTACTTTAAGATATAGCATTGAATAAAATTCATGACGGTTTTGTAAGTAACCTTTTCCTCAAGGGTCTATAAAGAAATGTGTAATAATGGTGATGGAATGAAGATTATGAAAAAGATCGAACAATGACTGAGAGAATCATCAATGGTGTTATAAATTTAAAATAACGAAGAATAGTTTGTCAATTTGTTTGTAAAACCTTGCGAAGGAGATGTCTTGTTTTTGCTGAAATATAAGGAGATAACGAACACTATTCAAGATCAGCCGTAAAGCAATACAAGATAGGAGTAGAGCAAACGGGAAACCTCCAAGGATACATTTTAGAAATTAAGAAAGATGAAAAAAAGTGATGTAAATATGGTTGAAAAGCTGCCATACATTATGGGGCTAGCGATGTATATATTATCAAAGACACTGAAATGATTTGGGCACCTTTTAAAACCCTACCATTGATTTGTTAGATGTAAAAGAGTTAAGGCTTTACCATAGGAATCCATGTTTATAGATTTAATGCTTTATATTGCTTAAGCCACCGTATTATATGAATATTGCATGAATTTGAATGTAACATTAAATTTTCCCCCCAAGAAAACCATTGTCAACCGGGGCGCAGCCCTTTTAAAGAATTCATTAAAATTTCAATGTTACACTCAACTACATGCGATATTTATTATATTTTACTGAATGTGTAATACAAATACATATAACAGTGAGCCGTGAGCGCATAAATTCGGGCCGCCATTTCTTTTTTTGGAATATCACCCGTCGTCAAGCAATGTTGACTGCTGCTACGCTGGAGGGCGTGGCTTCATTATTCAGCGGGTAATAGTGTTTTTTATCAAATGTTTCTCGACGAATCAGATTCAAGTAATTTACATGAAAGTTTTTTAAATATTTACTCACTTTGCGTAGAATTTGGAACTAATTTCATAAGAATATAAACACAATGTACTGTAATTTTCTGGGTATCTTTTCAAGACATTACACAAACAAAAAATCCTATATTTTTATGCCTCTCTGAAATACCCTGGTATTTTTTGTAATTTTTCTCATTTTATTGTCCTTTGCTCCTAACAAAAACATTAATTTCTATAAAGGAGAAACTTCAGACTATGAGCTACATCATGGTCTATAAATAATTAGAATCAGATATGATTCTATAAACTGAAAGAATATTTATAAAATATTATATAAATGTATCCATGATTATCTTCGCTCCATTCAATTTTTGCTCTTTATTACTTGCAAACAAAGTTTTGCCCCTTTTTAAATTGCCCAGTTATTCTTCTGTTAAACAAATTTAAGTGTTCAATAATTTCACCACATCTTAAATTCACCCGCCCACCTATGCGTAGGGCAAACCCTTTAAATGGAAAATATAGTGTATACCCTATTCAGTATCATTTTCGTAATATAAATAACATCAATGTTTCTTTTTCATGCTTTAAAACTACTTCATAAAACATATTATGGAAATAACGAACAGTATTCAAGATCAAAGGTCCATAAAACAATACAAAATTGAAAATAGGGCAGTGCAAACACTACCTCCGAAACACCAGAGGGGGGATCAGGTGCCATGGAGGAGTAAGCATCCCCTGCCGACCGGTCACACCCGCCTTGTGCTTCTTGTCATGCTCGGAAAATAACGGAAAATTCCGTCGTTAATTCAGTGTATAAATATTGGACTAACAATTAGTATGAAAAACGTCAGTCGCTTTCACTCAATGAAAAATGTATTTGCTGAGAAGGTCATTGTATCGACCATAAATTTGAAATGATGACTGCTGATATTTTTTTTCTAACTTGTTTGTCAAAATTTACCACTTTTTAAAATTGTTCATACGTAGAGCATGCTCTTGCGTATCAAATAAACTGAGATATATGGACTCCGTATGCAAGTGATGAAGGTATATTACTGCATCGGTAAGGGAAGTTTGCGATAGAAAAGTTAAAGTCATCACGTTTATCATAGAGCTTGGTTGTTAGATTACCATTCACGTCTTTTTTAAGTAAAATATCCAAATATGAAACAGATGTATCAAATTCTGTGATATTTTTATCTCAAGCTCAGTAGGATATATCGTATCGACATAGAATAGAAATTACCATAACGATTGTTAATTGACAGTACGTCGATATATCTAAATGTCGAGTTGAAGGCCACAGCAAGTGTTTTCTTCTTTTCACGCATAATAAATTAAAGCAACATGAGCTGCATTTTTGGGAAATTTATTTTGCTATTAAAATGTGTTATAATGATTAATCTGTATGTAATTTAAACCTTAATGTTCAAGTTGACTAAATTAAAGCATTAAATTATTTCAGAAGACAGACTTCTGTACAACCAAAATCATAGTATTATTTCAGAACTCTTTATTGAAAGGAACAATAATGCAATTTTGCTTCAATCATGGCTAATAAAAAGTTCCTTCATCGCAAATATGAACAACAGAGTATAATAAATGTTCTATTTCTGTTTTCTTGAAATAGTTAAATACATTTTTGCTATAAAAATATCCGACATTAAATTTGCATCTCGTATTGCTTTAAAAACTAGGGTTTTTTTTTATATCACATCCAACTGCTTCTTCAATAAATATGGAACTCGGAAATTTTAAACAACTTTATTATTTATAATCAGCATCAAAATTACTTTGCAAAAGATTCTTATTGTTTACACGTTTTTTTTTACATTGACGTTAAAAGTTGCTGGCGTTTCTCTCAGTTGATTATACGGAAGATCATCTCTAGGTATGAATTTTTTTTAAAAAAACGAGGTAAAGCTTTGTCAAACAAGAATATCAACAGTCTTTTTTAAAATTATCATTCCGTAAGTTCTATGGTCGATAAAATGACTTTGTCAGCGAATACAATTTTTCATTGAGTCAAATGCTGACTGAATTGTTTTCATTCTGATGCTTATGTTATTATTTACACACTCAGTTGCCCATGGATTTTCCCTTTTTGCCCAAAATACAAAGAGCACACGAAGGGTGTAATCTTGGCAGGGGATGCTCACTCCTCCATGGCACGTGATCTCACCTCTGATGGTTTGGAGGTCCGGGTTTGCTCTGCTCCTATTTTGTATTGTTTTATGGACTTTAAAGCTTGAATACTGTTCTTTATCGCCATATATTTCACTGTTTGTGTTCCCCAAGGGAAGAGCGTTTGCTCTAAAATCTCAAAGTAAGGAATTGATCCTTGAGCGTGTTTTCCGATCATAGAAACCGAGTTCCAATGTTGCAGTAGGTGTTAAAAAAGGACCCTAACTCACATTTGGCACTTACTGTCAAGTCAAAGTCTAATTTCTTTGTTCTTTCCCGACAGGTGGTGGGTTACAGTAAAAGTGATGAATTTGTAAACGAGCTCAAGAGCTCACTGTAAAACAATCACTTTTTAAACTAGGTCCCTCCTTACATTAGTTTATGCAAAGTATAAACTATCTGCATAAAAAAGCCGTTGCCATTCCCTCAAACCCCGGGGTTCATATTTTATTACCCCTTTAAATGCACATAGATATTTGACGAATTTTTATTTTGTTAAATATGTAATATTCTGTCAATTCCACCTTAAAGATTTTCGTTGATCAAAACATTTTTGGTATTATTTTTTAATGATTGCTTTGTGTTTTTTCGTGTATATAGCGTTTCTTTTTTTTCAGCAATTTATTTTCATGAAGATTGTACAATCCATCCTTTTCCTAAGTGTATTTCCATGCTTCTTAATACACAATGTTTTGTCCTTTTTATCGCCTTAACTTATACATGACATGCATGCACTTTTAAATAGTTTTTATTTCCTTATTTTTTAACAAAACACGTAACTTTATTATAATTTATTGACAACATTTTTATAGACCTGTGACTATCATATTAAATAAAAGACAATCCCTTAGTTGGCACTTTTGACAGCTTCTGTCGCTGTACAATATCTCACAACTTTTTAAAGAAAAGTGTCATTAGACGGATTTGTCTCTTAAGTTATTAAAAACAAACACAATTACAGGTCGAGATTACATTCCTGGACATAATGACACTTCATTTAATCTCATCAATGTGAGCCTGGCACTTTACTATTCTAACTTCGCAACAGGAATTTACGTAAAATCAGAATGAAATGGTAAAGCATGAGAAAAGGGAGGGGATGTCTATAATTACGTCTTACTGTAAGATTTAAACCAAAAAAAAAAGTGCATTTGGTTCGTTTGTTTGTATATTGTTTAAGGTCCCTCTTTAGAATTTTTCTTTCATATGCAGACACCGTTCACGGTAGCTCTGTCGGTAGAGCGCTCGTTACGTGATCGGGAGGTCTTGAGTTCGTATCTCGGCCTAGTCTGACCTAGTTGATAAAATGTGTAGCAACTGTTCCTTCGCCATGCGCTCGGCACTTTGAAGTGAAAGTTGCGGGTCCTTCGGACGAGAACTTAAAAACCGAAGCCCCATGTCAGCCGCAGGCGCTGGCACAAAATCCCTCACTGCTCAATGGCCCTGAGTGCCGAGTATAGGTATAGATTTTAAGCCCTTCACCGGCATACGGTGACATCTACATATGAGTGAAAAATTCTCGAGAGGGACGTTAAACAATTAAATAATAATCAATCATATGCAGACTCCATCACTTGCTGTTGGAGAGCTGCAATTTAGATCGTTTTGGAACTAAAGCCATTGAGCAATGAGCGGTCTTTTTCGTGTCAGCACCGACTGAAAGACGGGGCCTCGGTTTATACGATCTCATCCGATGGACCATTTTTTACGTCCTACAGTATACAGGTGATGAAGGTATATTGCTGAATAAGGGGAAGATGATGATAGAAAATTTAAAGTCATCAAGTTTATCATAGAGCTTGGTTGTTAGAACACCATTAACTTTTTTTCAAGTAAAATATCCAAGTATGAAGCAGATGTGTCAGACTCTGTGATATCTTTAATCTCAAGTTCAGTAGGATATATCGTATCGACATAGGGATGGAAATTGCCATTGTTAATTGACAATATGTTGTCATATATTTAAATGTCGAGTTGATGGCCACAGTAAGTGTTTTCTTTCCTTCACGCATAAGATTTTGGACAAATTTTGCTTCATATGAATGCAAAAATAGGTCTGCTAATAACGGGAAAATGAGGTACCATGGGAATTCCAACAGATTATTGGAAAATCTTCTCCAAAATAACAATGATATTGTCAATCAGAAACTCAACATCTTTTTGATGTCAACTTCAGAGTGCTTGTGTGTACAATAAAAATTGTTTTAACAAAATAATTTTGCAAATATAATGACAAGGTAAGTTAATTTAAGAGTTCCCTTTTTATTGAAAAAGCAGCTGTCAATGATATCAAAAAGCCTGGACTTAAATTTATGGAATGGTTGTGTATAAAGTTGAAAAGTCGTAAGTTTTTAAGCAGTTGATTTTTGGTAAAATCTTGTGATTTAAATTGAAAAAGTTTTTGGAATTTTTAAGTATTCACATCTGATTCACACCACTTCTTTAATATATTGAAGTTTCACCTTCACTACTGCTAATATCTTAGTGAGGAGTAAAGAAAGAGGCTTGGTTGAATATTTACTGGAACCCGCAGTAAATCTTTGTTTTTAAGGATTCTTATAAAGTTTCCAACCCAAGTATATATGGTAGTTCAAATTCATTTTTTCTTCGGGATATTAAAAGTATTCAAATTAGCTATTATATGATTTTGAAGAATTTCTACCTTAGAAAGGGAACTATAAGTATGAGTTATTACCCTTGTAAAAATAAATCCAAGTTCTTCGAATTCTAAAATACAATTTATATAATGAACCTTTCAAACGAAGACAGTGTTGTTACCTGCTTTGTAAGCAGGGACCAGAAAGTACTGATCATGTAATATCTAATTCTATTTTCACTTCTGAATTATTTAATACAGAAGGAAAAATAGCTTTTTTATTGTCCCTCTACCTTTAAACTCTTTTGAACATGGATCTGATAATTTACTCTATTCTGACAAAGTGTCAATGTTTTCTTTTTCATATCTGGCCCATCGTCTGGCGAAATCTTCAATATAATCCATAATATTTATGAAATTTCGATCGGGATAACCTACGTATATTTATGCCCTTTTTAAATAAGTATCTAAGGCCTTCATTATAAACTATATTTACATCACCTGTAATAACATTTACAGCAGGTCTATAGTTATATGGTGAAGAAGAATATGAACACGATGGAGGATTTTGTTTAAAAATGTTTGAAATCAACAACATAAAAGCTTTACGACTTTGCAATTTGTTTTATACAGCCATCCCTAATGATAAAAAAAAGGGACTATTTTTGTTTTCATTGACAGATGTTTTAACAGTATGAATGATATGCGTAAATTTACTTACCTTGTTGATATTAAAAAGATGCTTGAGTTTAAATTTGACAATATTATTTTGTTTTGGAAACCAGGTCTTTTAACAATGTGTTGGAATTCCCGATGGTACCGAGTGCGCCCCGTTATATGCAGACCTATATTTGTATTCATATAAAACAGAATAAGTTAAAAATCTAATTCGTAAAAACATGGAAAAGATCACTTGTTGTTGCCTTCAAATGGACGTAGACATCGACGAGTATTTTTAATGGACAATGCTTATTTCAATTCATATGTCGACACGATATATCCCGATGAGCTTTGATATTGAGTCCGACACATCTGTTTCATATTTGGATATTTTACTTAAAACATTTAATAATTTAATATTGGTTCTGAAATGTCTTTATGATAAACGTCGATGAAACAAGTGTATTAGCCTCTCGTTTAAGGTAGGATTCTCCTCATACAAAAATGTATTTCTTGTACATATTGATTAATGAAATTTTCAGAGAATCAAGAAGACAATATCACTAAGTGATGGTATCAATAAGATTAGTTTTGACCGTTTTATATTAGAGGCAAGGTCAGGTCAATGTCATTAACTATTCCCTGGACATTAAGAATAAAAAAATTACTGCATCCAATCATGCGAGACTTTCTTCTTTTACAGAATACCAAAGGGTTTTTTTTTTCATAAAAAGATATTACCATATAGGATCTGTAAGATGATATTACCAAATTGACACAAATAGTTTAACAAAAATGGTACGAATAATATATTTGTCCATTCTATATCATGTCCCAGCAACAACCATTTTGCTCCTATTTTTCAAAATGACAGTATTGGATTTGGCCAATTCGAATTTTCTCTATTTTTCTTAAATAATGAGGATATACTAGCTATATGTATATGCGTCTTATATTTAAATTTTTCTTATTTTCACATATGATACAGAAATTATATAGAGATACATAATGAAATAAAAAAAGTTTTGATGATTAATAACAGAAAAAAATATACTGATTTTTGGCTGAACAGTTCTAAAACCTAACATAATTGTAAGTTGCTTGAAAAATTACAAATATTTGATATATTTTAAAACTTTAGTCCAATATTGTTGATTTAACTAACAGTTCAGAAATTCTTCAAGTCTTTACTTGCATGTGTAAAAATTAAAACTTAATTCATTAATTAATTGTTTTGGTATTTTGAGAATCAGAAAGGAAGATATTTTCATACGTGCGATCGGTCGGAGCGGGATGCTCACTTCTCCTTGACGCATTATCTCACCTCTGATGTTTAGGAATCCGTGTTTGTTTTGCTCTTGATTTGTATTGTTTAATGGACTTTTGAGCTTGAATACTTTTCATTCTCTCTGCATATTTCCGTTTTTTATTACCTATACAATGGTTAGAATTTCAATTGCTAATGTTATTTGAATTGAAATTATTAAAGAATTTTAAGCCTTTGATATCAGGCTTTTTGGTCTTATTGACAATTTATGTTTCAGTGCAAATTGCATTAGATTTATTTACCTTTCCATCGTTCATTTGCAATATAATTTTGAAACTAAATAACATTCTGATTGTACATTCAAATACATGTACTCTAAAATCTATAATAGTATATAAGATTTTTAGTTTGATTGACAACATCTTTTAATGAAGAATTTATTCAAATCTTATACATGAAAAGAAAACAACACAGATACTTGCCATGATTTTCCATTCGAAATTTAAGTCGAAGTATTAACAGTGGTTATTTTTATTCACATATCAAATGGTTACGAAGTAACAATGGCTACATTTTCACATGTCAAATGGGCAGACCAGTGAGTATCAGAGCGGATATTTTTACTTGAAAACTTACTGATAAACATTACTTATGTATCAATATACCCTATCACATATGTAATTTACGTTTCTCAGTTGCTTAGATAATCTGGAGCATGCTGTACTCGAAAACAATCTTTACAACAAGGGAATCTATTGACAGGGAATGCTTTCTCCTTTGTGGCACCTGTTCCACCTTTGATGTTTTATATGCTCATGTTTGTTCTGCATTTGATTCGTGTTGTTTGAACGGACTGTTGAGCTTGAATACAGTTCGTTACATCCAAATGATATATATATATATATATATATATATATATATATATATATATATATATATATATATATATATATATATATATATATTCCCAAAATTTAACTTGTTTCAAGTTATTAATAGTCTGGTTCCGATTTATAGAAAAAAATACTTCTAACGGCAAATAATTATTATTTGGTCCAGCATAGTTTTTAAACCTAATTCGAGTATGCTGAATCCGAAAAAATATGCTGGCCTTCATGAAAATGGCGTTAAAGGGGTCAAAATGGCGATTCAAAATGGCGGACATCCAATTTTTCTAATTTTCTCTAAATATCGTTCAAAAAGGAAAAATAATGTGAGAATATCTCACTGAGTGTAATACAAGTATAAAAATGATAATAGAATGCTCACATTATTTAGTTTAACTCAGAAAATATAGTCGTTTCTACACTTAATTCGAATTTTCTCTGATTTTTTTGTCTATTGTTCTATATTCCGCTTTGTTCAAGATTTTACATTTGAAAAAATCCATACACTGCGGATTTGTATTTTTCCCTCTACATCTCACTATTCTACAACTGAATGATGGCGCAGCTGTTAGTTTAAAGTCAAAATGGCGGATATTCATCTTTTTTTCTTTTAATTATTCTAAATGTCATTTACATAGGAGAAATGATTTGTGAATATCTTACTGAGCGTACATGCATGCAATTATGTAAAATGACAACAGAACACTAATTTGATCACTTTAAATCGGAAAATTTAGTCGTTTAAATTTGAAATGTGTTAATTAGCTCAAATTGGCAATTCAAAATGAGGTCTGATACACTCGAATTTCGTCGAAACTGCTTAATTCTGGTTTGTTTTGCAGAAAATAATTTACAGTTTGTTTTTTTATACATGTAGAATATATACATTTATTGTTTAGTCCATAAATATTAACAAAAAATACTTGAAAAGATTCATTTTTTCCTGGAAATAGTTCAAACAAACTCGACTTACGAGTTTCCAAATTTCCCCCATCGTATTTGAGCGTACGTATTCCATTTAGCCTTTGAGCCCCCGTCCACTTAAAATCACTCCCGAATCCTATCATTATCAACTCGCACTTCTACCTCAACATCCCTCGGCACACCATCAAATGTAACTGAAGAAATTCTTCTCCGATTTCATCGAACACTTTGTTCTAACTTTTTAGCACTTATAAGAACTTAGTATTATCCCCTAACATCTGTTCCAGCTTTATTTGCTTTATGTTTCAGTCTGTCTTCTGAATTTTGGTATTTTCAACACTCAAGTAAAATGGTGCCCCGTGTCAAGGATGACAACCCCCTTGGCATGTAAAAGATCGTTTCTCTGGAGTTCGAAAAAGAGTAAGCTCACTGGGGGCCGCCAGAGAAACCAAATCCTTCAAAATCCAATTATTTAAACTGAATGGCTGAAAAATTGCCGACTCGGCGTTAAACAATATACAATCAATCAACCAACACTCAAGGAACAGCACATTTATGTTCAAATGTTAAAAGTCTATTTTGTTTTCCAAAACCATATGCAAAATGAACTAGAGGTACTGTGAGCAATTAGCTCACTAAATGATACCCCGGTCTCCCATATGAATATAATGACAGTGTCCTTGTTTCGCTATCATGGGAAACCCAAAATATGTGTCGGATCAAAAAGTAAAATAGGTGTACAATGGTATTATTTAATAAATATTCTCTGAAAGACTCATCAAATTTCATTTAGTGGTTTTAGAGGAGTTGCGGATAAGAGATGGGTACCCCAAAGCGTAACAGACGGACGGACGGACATACCAATTACTCTATACCCTCCCGCTTTTCAAGCGGGGAGAATAAAAACATCTCTGATATTCAAGACATGTAGCTCATTATTTTGTGACCTCGTATAGATTTGTTGTACCGGTATTTAAGGGTAGAAAGGTCATTCTACTAGCAAGAAAATTCTCAAACTTGATCATCTGAAATCACATTGTGTGCATATTTTGGTGAGAAAAGTTGTAAGATTATGCAATTTAAGAGCGCCTGCAGCTAGATTCCTCGTGATTCCTACATGTATCACTTACAAGCTTTCGTACCAATAGGCCTGAGCCATTCCTGATTTCGATCTAGTCAACACTTCTCTTGACAACAAAATTTTCTTGAACACTTCAAGTACTTTACAGGGCAACTTGATCCACACTTCTTTGTTAGGATAGTGTAAGGTTGTATCAAGAATCGAGGGAGGATTGCACACAAACATTTTCTTCTTTCAAATTTTGTAAATTTCAAAATTTTTAAATTTATATACCCTGTTCAATACAAAATTATCCGTTCACAGCATGAAATATTTGAGAATGCATATGAATTTTTGACTGAGAATAACAAAATGCAAATGTAGGGACACAGAATCAGAGCTGGACAATCAAGAAAATTTATGGTTTACGTATATTATACTGATAATTCTTAATAAATATGTTTATATTTGAATATTATAATATATTCAGATTTATATGATGTAACAGTTACTAGCCCTATAATTGGTCGTGGTCAATCATTTTAAAAATCATACTAATTTATGTTGCACTAGACCTTCTACATTAACATAAACATTTATTTTTTCTACACTGGACTAAAAATAGATCAAGAATTCCCAAGAACTGAATGTTCACTCGCCTTAATTCTCAGGGGAAACTGCTCTTGGGGTAGTGTAATTTTCATATTGTCCTCAAAACAGCAATTATTGTATGATATTGCTAACTTTTTATATGAAGAAGCATGGTGAGACAGGTGAAAGGTAAAATGTCTTCGGAATTGAGGTCAAAAATTTATCTTAAAAATAGAAGTAATTAAACAAAAATCCGTATTATAAAAATCCTAAGTCATTAACAAAAATATTTTCCAACTTTCCTTGCATATTTGAACATTATTCCATGAATAAAAAAAAACTGTAATTTATTTTCTGCAAAATAAATCAGAATTAAACAGTTTGGGTATTTTACGAAATTAGAAAGTATAAGACGTCATTTTAATTGCCATTCTGAGTTAATTAACACATTTCAAATTTAAACGACTTAATTTTCCGTTTTAAAGTGATCAAAAAAGTGTTGTATTGTCATTTTATATAGTTGTACTACGCTCAGTAAAATATTCACAAATCCTTTCTCCTATGTATACGACATTAAGAATTAAATAATTTGAAGAAAAAGATGAACATCCGCCATTTTGAATCGCCATTTTGACTTTAAACTTACAGCTGCGCCATCATTCAATTGTAGAATAGTGAGATGCAGAGGGAAAAATACAAATCTGCAGTGTATGGACATTTGCAAATGTAAAATCTTGAACAAAGAAGAATATAGAAACAATAGACAAAAAAATCAGAGAAAATTCGAATTAAGTGTAGAAACGACTAAATTTTCTGAGTTAAACTAATAATGTTACCATCCTATTATAATTTTTATAGTTTTATTACACTCACTGAGATATTCACTCATTACTTCTCCATTTTGAACGACATTACGAGAAAATTAGAAAAATTGGATGTCCGCCATTTTGAATTGCCATTTTGACCCCTTTAACGCCATTTTCATGAAGGCCAGCATATTTTTTCGGATTCAGCATACTCGAAATAGGTTAAAAAACTATGCTGGACCAAATAATAATTATTTGCCGTTAGAAGTTATTTCTAGCCTTCTTTTTAAAATTCAGGACCAGACTATAAGTACAGTGAGAAAATGAAATCTGATGATAACGAACTTTCATCTTGCCCAAATTCCAACTGCTCAGTAGAAATCAGGAGCAGAGCAGACTCGAATCTTTAGAAAACATCAGAGGTGGGAACAGGTGTCATGGACCTTCGATAACTTTTCAAGAAGTTTCTTGTACATTTTATATTATAGTCAATATCGCAAATTGAATAAAAACAACAAAGCTGGTAACCATCACCAATAGAAGTTTTATTGGTAACACAACAATACCAACACGTCGTCATCATTCTGCCATTATAAAATCAACGTGGAATTTGCTTAAGCATCACATACAAAAATATATAATTGTAGCTACTTCATTTTTTAGAAAGAAAGAGAAGTTTTGTCGACAAAAAAGAAATACAGAAAGAGACAGTCACACGGTTTGATAGGAGAACAATCTAAGACTCATTAAACATGTACTTAATATGTAATAACATTAATTCTATAAAACATCGGGTGGGTTGGATTTCTTTTGAAAACACACAGAGAATCAACGATTAGCAATATCACAGCTCCTAACAGACTTAACTGGAAAAATGTATTATTTTTTTTTTGAAATCGTGTTCCCTGAGCCGTTCTGGAATTCTTCATACCAATATTTTAATATATAAAATTCACAGCGACTGGTTCAGTAATCAGTCACGTGACACGTGCTTGTTGATCCAGTCAAGGTAAGATGTGACGCGGGTAAACACACTGGGATATCCCTTTTGTTTGCAGTCTTCGGATCCCCACGAGACCACTCCCGTAATGTAATACTTCCCGTCATATTTACAAGACATCGGGCTCCCAGAATCGCCCTAAAAATAGAAAGGAATCAAACATAGGCTTTAAGGTGAGACATTTATGGTAATGAAAGTCAGCTTTCAGTTGGCACTTTACTTGTAAAACGGATTTATTAAATAAAGGAAAAAAGAAATAGGTGCATTGATTTTTTTTCTGTGGTCACGTAGAGAACATATACCAGAATTAATCTCAAAGGAATTGTCACTACAGCTATTACAAAGACATTAAACTATTCTTCCCGCCAAGTCAGCAAAATAGAGCCGATTTTGATGAACTGTAATCCGAGAAGATTTGTTCATTAAATACAATTCAGTTTTTCCTTCAAATTGCGCGAAACATATACTCCCCATGGATATTCTGACTAATTAGTCATTCTGCTACATGTATAAAATCAAGTTTGTTGACGAAGAATGCCTGGTATGGCGAAAACTATGATCATTATGTGATTTGCAACTTATTCTAGTACAACGTGCCGTTCTTAGAATAAATCCATTTCGAAGATTAAAGAAACCTAGAACAGTATTTTATATTATTGATTCAAAGTTTCTATTAAGATCTATCACAGTTCGTTATCTTCAAATTTTGATGAAAACATCATAATGAAAGCATAAAAAAAAAGAATTCCAAGGGTCTTCCAATAAGTACTAGAATTGCAAAATACGGTTTATGATAATGATTTTAGGGGAAAAAAAGTTTTGAGGATCAAAAATATAAAGAAACGACTTTCACACAAAAAAAATTATATACAGAGATTTGTCTTAGGTTAAAGAATTTATTATGTAGACAGTAATCAAAATTTTTACAACATCTCCATGTATTTGTCCCATAGCTTGTAACGATGGTACGTAATAAACTTTATGCTCATATCAAATGTACCACATTTTTTTTGAAATTTTAAGTATCTGACTATTTTTCTGTTTTGATAATATACCTTGCATGGTCCATGTGTTCCGTCCCCAAAGCAGAGGGTATCGTCATCCAGTTCAGTTTGCCAGAACTCCCTGCACTGAGTGCTACCTATGACGCTCCCATGAACCTGGCGCAAAAGTGTGCGATCAGTTTCCCCTGCAATAAAGATAGAAATTGTTGTTGTTCAGATAAGGTGTTAAATTAAGCTCAATATCACTAATCTTGTTTTCAGTTAGGGTAATTCAATGCATAGACCGAACAGAGGAAATGGTTATTATTAGATCTCTCACTCAGCTTTATCGTAGTTGGAGGTTCTTGACATTATAAGCGAAACAGCAAGAGAGTCGTATATATTATGTACATAAACATCCTGCCAAATTATTTTTAAACTGATAATTCCGATGATAATTTTTAGGGAGAGTACAAATATTTTCAAGATGAATGAATGCAATGCATTTAATACATCTGATGAACTTGTAGACGTTTTGGAATATTTTGAATTTGATAATTCCTCGATGATTACATAAAACATGCATAATGAACCTAACATTCATGAATTGCAAACGTTATTGTAATTTCACTTTAATATAATTTTAAAATTTAAAGTTTTAAAATGATACTGTATTAAATAAATAGGTGTAAAATGAAATTTAATGTACATGTAAATGTAAGACTGAATCGTCTTTGTCATTTTGGGCTACAACTTACCGTCCCTCCCAGTGTATCCCCATCCAGTCACCCAGCACTGTCCCTTTCTCTCCACATCAAACAGATCTACTGTGTTGTCCTGCATGATTGGTTCCCTCTTGTCGAAATCGTTCCCAAAGAGAGGCTCACCGACAGAGGGCAGACAAATAGGACGTGTATACGGCGATTGAACGTCAACGCCCGAGTCTAACTCCACTAAGGCGATGTCATGGGCATAACGTTTGTGAAGTGGAGTAGACTGGTTCTTTCTCATGTCTTCTTTTTCATCGTAGGCTATGTACAGAGGATGCTGGATAAAAGTTTATCAAAGATTATTGTAATGACACAGTTCACTTACATTAATAATTGTATTTGATCAACTAAATCTTGGCATCATTCTCGTTCGTCAGTAAGATTTCTTTTAAAAATCAAAGTAGAGTGTTACCTTTATAATAGATCTAATTGCGATGTCCTTCCTGGATGCCTCGTTTCCAGTCATATCATGCATTCCAACTGTCACCCGCCATTTCTTTATGTTGTTATATGCTCTATAAAATTTTATTAAAATATCCTTTAAACAATTACTCATGATACTTATCTTTTTTTTCAATAGAAAATTATTTATTTATTAATGAAAAATAAATAATCGATTCTCTAATTTTGGTGAATGAGATATTACCCTTTGAAGCAGTGGGCGGCGGTGAGGACCCAACGATCACTGATGAGAGATCCTCCGCAACCGTAACCCCCACTCATGTACCGGAAGGACACCTGCCAGGGCCACGCACCTCTGGGTGCCACTGTCCCTCCCACGATCCTCTTGGCGCGATGTGAAAAATAGGGTTTACCACAATCTTGTCCTATGGGGTTCAAGATGAAAAATATTTTTGAATAATTTCAAGAACATAATTGATAATAAATCTTTTAATATGGATAATTATAAAGATAAGATTTTACAGTTGCCAGAGAAAGCGAGGGTCATTTCCTTTATAAGGTTGTGAACTTACTCCTAGGGACTTCATTGGACATGAATCGGGGTTGGTCGAGTACGAGTAGGTCGATCAATGGTTGTGTCGGTGCCGGGGTAGTGGTGGTGGTTGTAGTCGTCGTCGTAGTTGATCTGCTCTTCATCATTTGTACTGAAATGTAGGTATACAATGAATCTTTCATTTGTTCATATTCTGTATGTATCCTTCTTCATCCAACCATTAGTAGCTCTTGTTTTTATTTTTAACGTTATTGATTGAATATGCATAACATTGTCTTCGATAGTTTTTTGCACTTTATTATATAGTAAATTGTTTCAGTATAAAATTTCACCCATTTTCCGTTATTCACAATTAAGTACTATATCATGTAAATAAAAGCGAAGAAGAATTTTCTCTAACATCTGTTACAGTCTCTGACTTACCAACATGGTCTGGAGCACAACACTTCATTCCTCCCCCCGAACAGAGGGGTATTCCCCATTTGTGAACGTATTCAAACTCACACGTAGTGCCACAATACCCTCGTAAGTAGTCGCATATTTCTATTCCTCTTGTGAACGATAACACTGTTAAAAAAGAATTATTAATTAGTAATAAGCCACATTGCGTATTATAATTAGTTCCGTAATAGATCAATCCCCAAGGTCAAGAAAAAGACTTAGACTAAAGTCTTTCTATCATTTATAGATATTTTAATACTTTTTAAATGAAAATCTTAAATTACATATAATTGCAGTTTGATGATACAAAATAATAAAGTGATTTTATTTTGTACTGGTTAACTTTTTAATAATCTTTGCACCATATACATTTTTTTGACTGAAGCTTAAGATGCTTCATGATCCCGGGGACAGAATCCCTAAAAAGGTATGAACAAATTTTCATTATAGTAACATAATAATGCAACACGATTAAATTGTTTTTCTACAACAGTTGTTCCAGAAAACCCACATTAACAAACAATGAAAGACATTAAGATGAAGTTGGATTCATATCCACAATGTCTGATTCCTCAAAAGGTGTGAACAAAATTTCATAACAGTACCCATAATAATGTTGCAAGGTTAAATTGTTTTTCTACAACTGTTGTTTCAGAAAAAAAACCTGCATTAACAAAGAGAGACAATTTATCGTTTAAATTTTCATATGTACTTGAATTCAATTTCAATAAGAATTTGTTAATTTTTTTGTGTAAGCAATACTTGATATATTGTGTGGGAATGGAATACGAGTTATACAAACATGATTGTGAGATAAATCGCTGTTTATATAGAAATTTTCCTCTATGGTGAAATTTTCTGTGGGAAGGTGTTATAAGAAAAAGGGTTAGGTAGCTGTCATGATGAAGGCATTGTGAAATGATTATAACGGATCTATTAAAGGAAAGTACTTATTTTTAATTTCCTTGAAACAAATTTACAAATTATGCTTTTTTGTATAACTGCCTAATAATGCTTATCACGATAACACAGTACTTTTAAAATATGAAATGCAAAAAATCTAAATGCTATGTATGTATGTATGCAGAATGCATTGCTAATGTTTTTGTTTCCATGATAGAGTTTTCTCGGATTTGAAATCTACAATTCTGAATAATTACTATTCTATTTTGTCAAAATTATTTAAATCATTTTATTTATAAAGGGAATAATTTTATATGTTTCTTTTTTTCATTGTTTTATTCCTTGATTAGCTTTAATTTATGAAAATTAGTGTAGATTCCTTACTTGATTATAATTATGTGAATTGTGAGAAATTAATCTACGATGTACATCAAATACCATTGATTTAAACTATCACTCTCATTAAATAAAACACATACATTTTGAGAACCCAAGATGTGTCTATATAATCTTATCACTATAATCAGTGCCACAAATGATGTGTTTTACGAGAAAAACAATTTGCTCCTAATTTACTCCTATGTTCTTATCAGCTAACCCCCTACAATGAAGGCTATCTCTGGAATCGATCTTCTTTGGAATTTCATTCAGAAAATGCTTCAGTAGCTAGAGCAGTGTCTGAAATAACTCGCAGTGAAGGGGCTAATTGACAAGGAGATTCCAGGGGATTGATGCAGTATTCCAATGTGTTTCCGATGATTCTATTAGATGACAAAGCTGGTACGTATAGGTTTACAGCTAGGGATCCTCGTTTACAATGAAGATTGAATGAGAGAACTCCAATGTTACATCTTGTCCTCTACTGAATTCTTCTCTTTTGGATTAATAGAGAATAAGAATTTTTTAAAGTAAATCTACAAAGAATAATCGTGCTTAGTATCATCTTAATTATAGGTGCCTTATGTAAAAAAGCCAGTATTTCACGCATTTTTTCTCCTCTTCTTAAAATTCTGTTAACCAATTATAGAATTTGAAGTCATTATCGTCCAACGATTTGCAAAAGAATCCTAGTAATTTCCTTCATGCACATCTTTACTTAGGAATGCCACCAAAATAACCGCTCTATCTTCCTTAATCTGATTAGTTGATAAGGATTCCAAATTTTCCCCAAGAAGAAACATACAGATGTTGAATGACCTTGGATGTTACCGATATCAGTGGCGATATCAGCCGCCGGGGTTTTTGACATATATATTACCTGATTCACGTCACCTTTGTAATTATATAACAGCGAAAGAATTAACAGTATGTCTAATCCACAATTTCTTAGTTTTCTGATGATATCTTAAACTGGAGAATATTGTTACTGGTATGACAATAATTGCACTTTTATGCTATAACTTTGCTAATATGAAAGATGCATATGACGCTCGACACATACATTTTCCTAAACCAACATTAAATTAATATTCTTATTTGCATTAGTCTAAAATAGAAATTATGTCACATGCATCGTTTTAAGTTTACATTCGTTTGACATGTTTAGTTTTGACTCCATTAATTATTGATATTAATATCATATGGCTAACGTAGAAAATGACAAACATTATAAAACTTACGGATGTACATTATTATTATTAAAATTTGTGGTTTTCGAAAATAGGTTGCACGCATTCAATTGAGTTAAATAAAACCATATTTAAAATATATATATTACGCTTTTTCTGACAAATGGACCAATTTTAATATTTATTAAGTCTGTCTTTTTTGTAAACCGTACAATCATGTGATATTTTCTAAATCTGTCGTGTTTGTATTTTGCTTTTCATAAATATAAAATTTATATAATTTGTCGTGTGGCTTTTTAAATGTCTTATGAATTAATGATAGTATTTATATTTTATACAGACAATTTAAAATTTAAAAAATCCTCCAACTTATCAAAAAATTAAAGAATTTAGAATTATATTCAATCGTTGCTATTGCCAAAAGAACTTTCTTTGAACATATGATTGAAAATGCTTATTCCAATTGTTTATCTAAATTATACTAATTGTTTGGCCTTTAGTTAAAAAATGAAATTTACACGAATTTACTTATTTACCCGATCATGACAAAGAGCACATGACAGGTATGACTGATCGATAGAGGATGCTCACTCCTCCATGACCCTGAGTGCCTAATAAAGGTAAAATTTGAAGCCCTTCACCGGCATACGGTGACGTCTCCATATGAGTGAAAAATTCTCGAGAGGGACGTCAAACAATATGCAATCAATCAATCAATCCTCCAAGACAACTGATCCCACCTCTGAAGTTTTTGCTATGCTCCCAACTTGTATTGTTTAAATGGATTGTAAGCTTGACTACTGTTTTTTTTTCCTCCATATTCCATATCATATTTCAATTATCTGTTATAGAGCTTTATAATATTGACCGCCTCATTGGCTGGCTAATACATTTCTTGGGACGATTTAGTTAGTATCAAATCAATGAAAATAATCTCAAATTAGACAAAATAAATATCTAAATACAGTCTATCAACTCAGTATATGTTAAGTATCTCCCTTTTATAAATTGAACATCTTGATTCTTCGGATTTCTTCCTTGGACTTTATTCATTCATTATGACATGAGTACATATTTTTTTCTTTAAGTACAATTCTATATTAATTGTTTAATACAATTGATTTAATGGTTCCTCGAGGACTTCTTCGGTATACTTAATTGCCAATAACATATTGCCACTTGCGTATATGTGAAGATTTCGTCTAATTTAAAAAGTTACTTAAGATGAAGAGTCTGATTTGTGGAAATCATCGGTGTTCAATTACAATGTGATAAAAAAAAAATAAAATTCGACGCATTATTTACAAGATCGTGATGTTAAGTGTTACATTTGTGTAATTGATTACACAAACCCACATATATGTAATAAGTTATTGTGTTATTCTGACAATTCACACCACAACTATACGTATATTTCGAGGTTTATATTGATGAATTATATTTAGTACAGAGAATAAAAGAGATAACAAAAAACCCATCAAGCTTTAAAAGATTGTTTCTGTTGCATTATTATAAATTTAAAACCAAAACTTCAGCAAGAAAAAATGACGATGATACGAATTAAGTCAATGTCACATTCTCCACATGGTCTTTACGGGGTTACATGATTAATATATTTCATTAGTAATGTCGACTGTAAGTTTTACATTTAGAATTTCTTTAATTTTTAAAGTAGGTCACATGATACTTTTATGTGAAATTTTTTAGATTAAAAATATTATAATTAAATAATGTTAATGACAAAAAGAACAAAAATTGGACATCTAATTCTCTTTGATGTGTAGCTAGATTCATTGACTTACAAGGTTACATCTCAAAATGTCTTGACAAATGTCTAATTCAGTATGCAGTAGTAAATTCAAGATTCTGAAATTTACTCACCAGATGAAATAACTGCAAAGGAAAGGATAAATTCTGCTTTAGTCATGATGAGAAAATCAGGGCAATTTTTCTTCTCCTCTGTCGTCTTAATGCAAATAAATAGACTTAATTACAATTATATTCCAATTTTTATACACGATTGAAGAATTTCCGCGATGCTAAAAACACTCCTCTATATCAATGGAATAGAGAAGCCACACCTCTTTTTCCAAATACGGTTCTTGAAATTGTGAAGCACACAACAGGATTAATTTACATATCAATTTACATATCCATTGGTTAATTTTAAAAAAATGCAAACACCGTGAATTTGTAGCACTAATAAAGTATGGCGATTTCCCTGAATACCGCGCTCGGCCAGTGGTAAGATATATTAGTTTTCTTAATATATATCACAATGAACAGCAAGATATTGATGAAATTCAGCTCGCCCAGCATTTATTACTCGATGCCCTCTGCAAATCAAATACTTTATTGGATCGCAATTAATTTTACACTTATTTGTACTATTGCTTGAAATTGTCACTTCTCTTTCTCACTTTCACCACAAATATGACTCTGCCGTGGTTTGAATCATTTCTGACTTAATGTGAATAAAGTATGAATTTTACATTCGAAATTTGTTTTTCGTAACTAAGACATCATTATAAATGTTACTATCTAAAAAAACTTCAACACAAAAAAAGCAGTAGGCATTAAATTAATAGATTGTAAACATGCATCGAACGTATACTTATTTATTAAATATTGATGAAATTTAAAACTGGTGGGAAAAAATTAGATTCCAACCTACTAGCATTTGCCTTTCTTATATTTTATAAATTGTTTTTATTTTTAATTCACCTTCTTGTCACTTGACAGCATTAAATTTAGTCCTATATCTTCTATCGTGTGAGGACTTTGACATTATAACTTTACTGTGCCTAAGGCCTTTAGAAAAACCAACATTTTTGCATCAGCGTAAGTGAAAAAAATGACCCCCCAAATTAGAATGTCAAGAAAATGAAAAATGTTTTTCTTTAAAATAACATTTTCTACGATTACGCTATTCAAAAAAGCTGGCGATGTGTGTGTGTTGTGTAGTAAGATCTTGAAACAAAACATAATGTAGAAACATAATGTAGGCAAATGACCTACAAATGAGAAATTGTCAATGACAAAACAATCATACTAATAAGGCTGGAAAGTGTGACATATTCATAGCAGCAAACATAACCTTAGACAAAGCTTCACTGTCCAAAAGTCTGACAAATTTAATTTCATTGGTTTTAATTGATTTATTTATTCTATGGTAATAAAACAATTACTACATAAAACATTTAGTTCACAGACCACAAATTATGATAATTTGACAGATGATATGTTTGAAGATAGGAACAGAATTTATTGCTTGCGTTTTTAAAATTTGTTGCATATATTTACAATATAAAATATTTTCAAATATCGATATCTTTAAGATTTTTACAGCTTGATTATCTAAAGTATTTGGTAATCAAGATTAAGATCATTTACTGGTTAACCAAAGTATTTAAATGTTATCTTCCTCGTTTTTACCAGCTTCCGATTTTTCCTTACTTTCTTTCTCCGTTTCGTTGCATTTACTAACACCATACGGATTTCCCCTGTGACTTCATGAAAAAACAAGAGTATCAGATAAACGCAGTAATCTGTTAGTTTCCTCGTCATAAATATATCTTTTCAATAGATACGAATATTAAAAACCAAACAAAAAATAGGAGTGGATTTTGCACTTTACTTCTCTTCAAAAATGCTCAGATTGTTTTTAAAAGGATGACATTCTAAAAATCTACCCTTCCTCTGCGTTTAAGTTTTCTGGAATGAAATATCGGGAGATAAAGGACAGTTTTCAAGCTCAAACGTCCATTAAACAATTCAAAATAGGAGCAGAGGAAACACAGACCTCCAAAACATCAGAGGTGGGATCAGGTACCATTTATTCTGGAAACAACGATCCCTTTATTAGTCAAATAAGAAAAAGCCAGGAGAAATAAAACGAAGAAGTTAAAAGTTGATTAAGAAACTTCGATTTATTTTAGCCCACAGTTACTAAGAGTAACCTTTTTTTTTTTATCAAAATGCCAGAATATTCTTTTTGAAGAGCTACTATTTAAAATATGCCAAGAGAAGCCCCAAAAAGATGACAAAATGAAACTGTAGCCTTTAATATTTGAAAATGTATCGTTAACTTTCGGATAGATCAAAAGTAAAACAGTAAAGTACACTGTTATGTACAAATAACTGTGTTGAGTGTTGATATCATATTTTGTGGTTTGTCTCCATTATATCCATATTCATTTCTATCCAACGACAGGCTCTTTCATTTCCCTAAAGGAACGAAGCAGTGAATTTATTTTTAAAACTTCAACAGACATTTGGTGTGTCCTTTTAGAGAATAATATCAGGCTTTAGAATTGCACATGGATGAACCCCGTCTCTGAATAATCATACAATGCAAAAGTTTCGTTTGATTGATAAGTACATCAATGCCGAAATGTTAATTAAACATTATTTTGATTAAAATCTTGTTCAATTTAATGATTAATAATTTTTTTTGCAATTTTAATGGTATGTATTGTGTCCCATAGGATAAACATGACCAATAACCTAAAACAGTGTCACAGTGAAATATGGAAAGTACGAACAGTATTCAAACTCAAATCCATTTAACAAATTAGGAACAGTGCAAATAGGGACCTCGAAAACCATCAAGAGGCGGGATCAGTAGCTATGGCGGAGTAAGCACCTCCTGTCGACGATTACATCTGCTCTTTTTGTTTGTGTTGTTTAACGTCCCTCTCGACAATCGTTCACTCGCATGGATACGCCGTCGCCTGCAGGTGGAGGTCTGCAAATTTTTATTTTCATTGAGCACTGATGGTCATTGAGTTGTGAGGGATCCTTTTTCATGCCAAAACCTACTGCAGCACGGGTACTGGGTTCATGCAGTCTCATCCAAAGGACTAGTATCCACGTCTCGCAGAGGATTCAAACCCGCGACATAAAGATCAGCCCCTTACTCTGCGAGTCTAGAGAAGACCCGCTAACCACTGCACCTAGCGGGCGATCTTATCCGTCCAATGCTCCTTTTCAGTGATTGATAAAGGGGAAAATCAGTTGAAAATTCAGTGTAAAAGTATTTGCTTACTAACGTGTATGTATAATGTCATTCAGGATTTGACAATGATTGTTTTGCTAATAATGCCAATGTATCGACCATGCGACTTGCAAAATGATGACTTTATACGAAACTTTTGATCATGTTTCATCAACTTATTAGTTAATAACTTGTCTCGTTTAAAATTGATCTGAAGAAGGATGTATCCAATCAACTGGGAGACATTTATCGCATAGGCAGGTGATTATGGTAGATTTCTACCTAAGTAAGGGGAGTTAACGACTTTTTGAAATGAAATATAGCTACATTTTAAATATGAACATATGTCAGACTATATTTAACTGTCGTGTTGAAGGTCACAGCGATTTTTTTCTTATGAAACAGTGTTTGTTTTTTTTAAATAAATTCTGTTCATATAAATACAAAAACAGATTTGCTAATAACAGTGCGCAATTGGTACCAGTTGGATAGTTATTGTCAATCAGCTTCTTTTAAATTAGTATTTAAGGGCTGATGTCTATGATGTCAAAAGGCCTGGACTTGATCGTGGGGTTGTATTAAGTTGTTCATGTTGATTTTGGTTGTAAGAAAACTGTCTTTTTTTTAAATTTTCTTAGAGATCCTTGAATTTCTAAGTATACACCACAAAAATGTAAGTATACACATCTGATTTAAACAACTCGACGAATAAACTGTTGTACATATTTTCCTAAAGTTTCTCTTTCCATACTGTAAGTATTTTATTGAGGAGTAAACAACGAGGCAATATGGATTCTTTTTATGTCATTATGTGGGTTTTTATTTTAAGCAAATTTAAATCATGATTTACATGTACTGGAACTTTGGTCAAATCAGTGGCTTCTAAAATTCAACCCTTCCAAAACGAAAGTAATTTTTTTCAATAAGAAAAATATTTCTGTTATGCCTAAATTATTTTTTAAAGGTGACAGACTGGAGTGTGTCCCTGTTCATCGTCATTTAGGTCTATTGTTATCACAAAACCTTAGCTGGACAGAATACATTGATAGCATTGTAAACAATGCTTATCAGAAACTCGGGCTTTTGAAAAAACTAAAGTTTAAAATCGGCAGGACACACCTTTCAAAATTGTATATCACATTTATCAGACCCTCGCTCGAATACGCTTCAATTGTTTGGGATGGCTGCTCTAATAATGATACGAAAAGCTTGAAAGAGTTCAATTATCTGCAGCTAGAATTGTTACAGGCCTTCCAATTTTATATAAGAGAAATACTTTACTCTGAAACTGGCTGGGAAACATTGAAAGTTAGGCGCTATAATGCAAAAATGACCACAATATACAAAATTCATAATGGTAGTATACCTGAATATTTGAATGACATTGTTCCAAACAAGCGTGAAAACATTTCAAAATATAATACCCGTAATAAAGAACAATACGCTGCCCCAAGATGCAGATTAGAATTATATAAAAGGTCTTTTATTCCTGACGCTGTGAAACAGTGGAATTTATTAAAGACAGAAACTAGGGAAGCCATCTCACTCAATGCATTTCGAAAAAACTTTACTACAGAAGTAAAAAATCCCCCAATCTATTTTTCATTTGGCAAACGTTATACAAATATAATACATACTAAACTCAATACAACTGTATACTTAATTATGATTTACACAAAAGAAATATTATTAATAGCCCTTTATGTTCATGTGGAAAGTATGAAGTTTACCATTTTCTTCTTTGCCTGCAGAAATTATCCAAACGCTAGGAATAATCTTTTCAATCGCCTATTTTTACTTGACAAATTGGTCAATATTGACATAAGTTTGTTAATTATGTGGTGATGTAAATTTGCCTGTTGAAACAAACACATATATTTTTGCTGCTGTGCATAAAATTTATTGACGAATCTTGTAGATTTTAAATTGTTATATTTCTGAACAAATATTCCACTTGTATCTCTTTTGTATTTATATCTCTATGTACTACATGTATTTTTATTGCATGACATATAGTTATATTTAAGGAGAGGAACTCGTAAGTTGAAAGAACTTGTTTCCAATCCTTTTGTTTAATACAATAAAATATGTTCAAAACAAGTAAATTTGTAACATTTATAAAATATATATTCCCAGCTATAACTGGGAACCAAAGCTTAACTGTATTTTCTTATATGGTTTTAAATGTAAGCAGATTCTAATTTAATGATGACATTTCTAATATTAGTTTTAAGATCTCCTGTATATTTTGTATTGAATAATATTCATACAGCATGCAAAAGCATACTCGAAATGCAAATGATTGAGTGAACTTGATTAGACTACAACAGAAAGCAAACTGTGTATTGAATTACGCAAATGTGTAATTAACAAGACATTGACATTACATGCTAACATTGATTAGTAATATCTAAATGTTAACGAGGTCAAATAAAAATAGGAAATATAGAAACCTTACGGGATTTCTTTACTAAATAATAGAAGTGAATCAATTTTATTTACCCGTCCAAATTTTCATACCCGTATTTTTAGTTGAATGAGGTTTGACGTAACAATGCCAGAAGTTGAACAACATCTCATAAAGTCATAAATAAGTCGTTACCACTTGTATATGTACAAACAATCAATTCATAGCCTGCTTCGTCTGTGTATCATTGCGTTATAACAATAACGAGTATTGGATTCTAATTGGACGAGGACAAAGCGCTGTATAATCAATTTTATAGAATTTGCTAAGACTTCAAGCCTTACTTGACATTCGCATTGATCAATGGCAGGGAAAATACTCTTAATACTACTATTCCTAGTATGTCAGCTTATACAAAATAGCCTCATTAGTTTTCCTGAGATATTTAATTAGATTAATCTCATTAATTTCCTCAGTCTCTGGTGTCGACAAAAAAAAGATAGCTTAAAGATCCAGATAATTATAAGAAATAAATTTCAAGTTCCTGTAAGATGTAACTTTAACTTCATGGACATAGATTTGAAGTTTATATTTTCTGTGTAATATTACGACTTATATATTTTAATAGCATTTCACACAAAAATGTATTAAAAATTTTATT